>NW_026869853.1:4196179-4502013 GCF_018135715.1 Danaus plexippus
TTTCAAATGATCGTAAGTATTTTTGCCCCATGATCTTAAGTATAAAGTACCTTACAAATGCCAGGCAATCGTTTACTCATAATAATTAATGCATATGAGGTCATTTAAAGTGTGAATAATTTTCATACTGTAAATAGATACATATCTGATTTTTTTTTTTTGCATCAAAGCCAAAGTATTTAACCGTTGGATATGACATTACTTTCCCTCCGCGACTCTACTGATAAATTATTGTTGCATCAACAAATATCATTCCTTAATGGCTTTGAAAGGCTTAAGGGAAGCCGAATAACAAAGATGCATTACAACGATATCCATAACTATGTCAACTGTCATAAATAACTAATGTAAATTATGTCTAAAGGAGCAAACCGCAGTTTTTAACTCATAAGCGAAAGCGAAATGCGAAGTCCATTGAAGTATCCATTAGAAAGCCTTTCAAGTGTGCATTTCAAGTAATCGACATATTTATGTATAATACATTTTGCATAAACAAGTAATCTTATATTATATTTGGTAAAAAATATTTAACCACAGTGGCGTAACGTCAATACAATTAAATTTGTCACAACCAAAAATATTAACCAAAAATATAAAAATATTGTTAGTTATGTACGGTGAATTTCTGAATCGATGAAAGATAATATCATCATCATTGTATTTGAGCCAGTTTCCGCTACTTCGAACACAATGGCTACATCATAAGACAAACTTAGCTTGAAATAAATCTTTTGTATGAAGCAACAGCCTATTTATGTGTAGAGCCTCCTCTGTCTAACATTTACATGACCTACTAAACTACTTTTGCAGATATAAAGACTTGGCAGGAATTAGACAGAAAAAAATATATTTCTCTTTATATTGGAGCTAAATAGCAAATGGTCCCTAAAAAATTTTGGCGACGTATCAATGTAAAATGTTAAAAATAGTAAATAATTGACTAATATACCATTTCAGCAAAATTTTCGATGTGTTGCACTCTATCAGAATATGGAATAATTATCTTTTGTCCATAGGCGTGAAACGCAAAATAGAAGTTTAACTGATGTCTATTAAAATGTATAAATTTTGACATCGCCAGAGTCTCGGGTTCTGAGAAAGCTTGTGGTCCACAGTAGTATGCACTTGATGTATCTTTACTTCCACCATACTCTAAAGATATAGTTATTAAAATCTTAAGCATTTTATAATAACACAAAATATGATATAAGTAACAAATTTCGTGTAATACAAACCGCAAAACCTGTATTTGAAATTTTTATTTAAATCAACCCCTATCGTTGCATTGGAAGTTTTTCTTCTATTTTTGCGCCACAAACGATCCTGAAATAAAAAACATGAGGTAATATTAGTACCAGAAACCAATAGTTCTACACGATTCGATTCTTAATTGTGAAAATAATATTTCAAAAGACAAATTACATTAAATTCACATTGATGTAAGAACTTTAAGGTTGCACTACTGCTCGCCAACATTATGTCCAGTAAAAAAAATAACCATCTTACTTCCAATATCACAATCATTCAAAATAAATATCGTTAAGATAAAAAGATCACTCACCACTTTCATGCTGTAATCATAGCCATCCGGGTTGACAACCGGAATGAGGATCCAGGTATATTTTTTTGCCACTTGTTTTAAACGCCAATTAAAAGATTTCTCAGGATATACCAGAAAGAATGCAAGATAAGTAACAAATTGAGTTGTAAGCCATTCATTTCCGTGTATCGCACCTTCGACTATAACTTTTCCTTTAGGATTTTCTGTTACTATCTCAAGCGTTAGTATCTCTCTACCTTCTGCAGACTTGCCGATGGCCTTTAATTTCACCCTATCACTATTCTTAGTTGCAATATCTGTCATCCATTGGTAAACACTTTCTAGATCATAATAGGAATTCCAAGAAAATGATTCAAATTTCATTCGTGTATACCTCTTAAACTTTTGCTGTTGAAATAACCTACAAGATTTGATATATTCATTAATATAAACCAAAAAAATTAAGAATTACTCAAAGCTTTAATAACATTTTGGTCTTCAGTTGATTTGTTCATGTAAGTAAATGTTAAGTTATAAAATTTTAATAAAATATATGTTTATACTAGTAATTTAATCTGAACACAAATCTGACTGTGGACAGAATGGCATCCAATCAGTACACAAGCTTTCATAATTGCTTATTTTACTTCGGTAAATGCTATTATATTAATAATCATAACTATTTGGCCTTAATTCAAACGGCACTGTACACTTACTGTTCTATATTGCTTGTTGTTATTGTTGCGTTCAGGTGGAAATGGCCTAGCCTCTCTTTAAAAACATTTAAATGTTCCCGTGGAACTAAAATTTGGATGTCCCTAAACATTCTAAAAGGTCTCGTCCAAAATATCGCATTTAGGTATTGTTGTTTCTCTAAATTCTGCAAAAAGTCCAGCTGATACCGCTCCACTGGAACAACATTATATAAAGAGTAATCTGTGTAGTTGGCACTCTGACAGATTTTTAAATTTATTATAAGAATAAAAAATATAGCGAAAACATTTGTTTTCATTGTCGAAGAAAGGAAATGTAAAAAATATTCTATAATGTCTGATTTTGACATCTATGACACGACATTATCAAGAACCACTTGACTATCACATAACAGTCGTGTTACAAAAAAAATATTTTAGTACCTTAGAGGATGGATAGCATATAAAATCTAGCTAAGTATGTAACATGCAAGGCCTTTTTATTTTTTGCGTTTTATACACAATTATTATTTCATAAATTCGGAACATTGTTTCTGTAAGCTTGATTTTCTTATCATTTGTTATAGATTTGGTTTTGTTTATCGACTAAAGGAAGATAATATTTATCAAGTTAATTTAAAAAACATTGGATTTTGTAGTCTAGACAAATATATCACGCTCTTGTTATCTTAATACCTTGGCATAAGTTATATAAAGATCATTATGATAGGGAAGATAATGACAATAAATTATAAATTTTAATGTAAAGAATGCCTCATTGTGCAATTATCTATACATATAATAAGACAGTAAAAATCATTTGTCTGTACAATAAATATTTTTCCAAAAAACTGATAGGAGGCAATTAAAGAAGGGTCATAAAAACCAACAAAACAATTTTTAGAATATTTGTCTGTCTGTTTGTCTATCTGGTACGTTATAACTTCAAAATACTCAACGTATTTGAACGCGGTTTTCACAGTGGCATTACATATAATTAGGAGCATTGTCAAAACCTTGTAAAAAAATTGGTATAGCAGTCCTATAGCGGGCTACGCGACAATGGCTGAAGAGCCGTTACCATTTTTATATATTTGAAATATATTTATACATATATATTTATATAATAATAGTGAAGAGAATACAAGAAAAATTTCACCATAAAAGCTGTATCCAAGCACGACGTGACGTGAAGTTTGTATTAACAAAGTATGAGCTGATGATCGTTGGATCAGAGTTGGCGGAAGATGCTCAAAACTTTGCTTGTATCGTTCAATATAAGCACTGTAAAATATTTACTTTAAGAAATTTCTCTAGAAAACGATTATCAGAATATGCGAGTTTGGAACTATCTACTGTTTTAAAAACTCTTAAACAAAAATAGTCTTTCAAAATTATTGTCGGAATACAGAAGATGTTCAAAACCAATATTCTTGACGTCATTACTCTAAAGATTTTTTTTCCGTTCTACTAACAATTAAACACGCTGACTCCCAGTGTTCTGTAATTTTAGTTTTGGAGTCTTTACGAGTTTGTAGTTGTTATTTGAATAAAAAAAAACTTCCTTTACCTTATTATTTTTTGAAAAATCAGGCAGAACATGTTATCATTTTAAAAGATTGGTCTTGCTGTTTACGAAAGTGACTGTTCATACAATGTATTAAGTAGGCATATCGGTCTTCGAAAACGCACGAGTAAAATTCCATTCCTTGTTTTAGATTTGCCTTCAAAGAACGCACCTAACGCATATGCTAAATGTTTTCTTCTCTATATAGACTGTACATCACGTGAAGAGAGGCAATATTTGATCCGAGTCTTAGATGATCCATCTAAACTTTAAGGAAAGGATTATTATAAATTCTAACATCACAGCGTTACTAAGAGGTCAACTGGAGTTTGCAATGAGGATCACTGTACCAGGAGTGACAGCAGTATTCCATTTGGGACTGCATGTTTGCTTTGTGATCTTAAAATAAGTGAAGTACCAATTCGTATACCAATTTTTTGTAATGCAATATAACCTTGCAATCCAAATGATCCCTACGTAGTACCGGGTTCCATAAATCGATCCAATTTTCAATATTTTCATACAGGTTAATTATTTTTAAGACATACTGTAATATAAGTTAATGCTTGAACTAATTTATTGTTTAAACAGTCACTTATCAATGCAATGAAGCCCTAAATCCATTTCCTTAAACGACATTCTGCGGCCATTATCTAAGGAAGATTGTCTTATAATTTCTTTAAACTGCCTGTTAAACAGGCAAACTTCGTGATCCTCTTAAAGCAGCTGTCACTTAACAATGGGACAAGATTAAGGAGAAAAAATCTCACTTCGACTAATAGGAAAAGTTTTGCACGTCATCAGAGCCTGCTTTTACTGGTGAATTTTCTTATTGTGACATTTAATAGACTAATTGATTTTAAGATAAAACGTTCTAATATGATTACTTCAAACATAACGTTTTTAATCCAATCTAAAGATGCAAAGTTTACAGGACTTTGATTATGCGTAGAGTAAGAATCTAACTGAAAAAAAATCTTTTCTATAGTAAATTTTTGTTTTAGATAAAAAAAAAATACTAAGGGAAAAGATAATTGATGGGTTGCGTATTCTGTTTCTGAGTACAAATAAATTAAAAGAGATATTGTTTTATTTAGATAAAACATGAATTAATTTCTTTTCAATCAACTCTGTGATAAAAGAAACCGTATTTGTTATTTGACGGCCCCTGTTTTTCTATCTTTTCGTGTAAGTCGTTTATAAGGAGTGAATCGAGAAGATGAAGGTAGTTATTACTCAATAATTAAATTATAATTGAATAAATGTGTTAAGTATACCTGTACGCTAACTAAAATCGCTAGATGAGGCGAATTACTGTGATGTGTCATGTCAAGTCCCCTAACGGGAAGTAATGTCGTAACGTCTATTTAGCGTAGTAGTATCATCTCCATTCGTTCAAAATTGTCGTATACCTATAAATTAATAGACATTTTAATTTTTATGTACATATGTGGTTACGTTGTGTCATTCAATGGTATGTAGGTTATTTTCAAGATGATGTAATTCTTACTTAAAACAAACTTTATGTCACAAAAGATTGTTACGTTGTAAAAAATAAATAATTTTTAACTCAATTCAATAAACATATAAACGATTATTCCATACATAAAAGGACAGTTGAAATTAATTTTTACTTTGAACAAGTAACCTGACTGACACTTTAATTATTAACTTAGTAAGTTTATAATTGCAAAATTATGTATAGGTAGAAAGTTATTTAATATTTTCCTATACATGATTTATAAAGCACTTAATATTGAGGTGAAAAGGAAAAACACCTTCTAACATAATATCCGCCTCGTCATAGTAATATAAATTTGCTTTACTAATAACAGTGACGTGAGTCGAGTGACATTGTTTTTAGTATTAACCGAAATGTATAGTGGAAAATTTATAACACATATTTTGTCATATATATGAAAATTTAGTACTAAAATTTTATTTTGTTTATAAAAGCATCATTTAATTACAATAATTTTATATGAAAAGGATATAATTTAAAAATGGACGTCAAAATAACAGCCGAGTGGTAAGTTAAATAAATAAAAAAATATATTTTAACACAGTTTTAACATTTTGACTTGTTCTTTAGCACCCTATAAAAATATAGGCTCAGCTGTAATATGAAATAAAAATTCACCGTTGGCCAATTAAAAAGTAAACAGAGGCGTAATTAAAAATATGTTCCACGGCGTTTCGTTTATTTGAGTTATTAACCCCAGAGGTACATGAATTTACTCGATATGGATATCCGACTTTTCCGTTAAAATTTTAAATAACAATTATATATAAAATTATTTTTTTATTACGGTTCATCATATGACATTGATTAGAATATTCATAATTTTTCACGTAGAAATATAATAATTGCATAAGTAATCCGGCATTATACGAGTATATGTGATAGTGTTTTGAATCATAAATAACTTACTGGAAAACTATCCGAATGTCTGTCATGGAGAAAATTTATTGAATTTATTATGTATTGAACCAAATCACTGAAAATTTATAAATGTTAAATATATTTATATTTTATTTGTTATTAAAAAAATTGTATAATGTGACTTTAATTTTTTGCATTTATATTTAATAAAATACTATAATAATGAGAATAATCAATGACTCTGGCTTATTATTGGTGGTTGTAAATAGGCATACTATAGGCCTTTTATATTTTTATCTTTAATCGATATTCTGATGGAAAACTTCAGTTATAACCTCAATTATATTAATATATATATTTTCCTTAAAACAATCTAATTCACACAACCAAACGCGATAAAGTTACATGGATAAAACTTGTACGTTGCTTTTTTTATTACAGTTTGTTTTTATCAAAACTCAATTTATATATTTCTATAAAATGATATCCATAGATTTGATAAATTTATATTAATTAATGCAAAGATCCCTTCCTATAAAGCGAGAAAATATTCGTTATGTCTGGAGTTTTTGAAAATTTATGTTAAAAGCTTCAAAACACAATTAATTTCTACATTGAACGAAGTTTTTGGAACTCTGTCAACAATTTATACACAAAGGCATTTTAGATAAGACCACAAGTATCTTTTTGTTTCATAATTAATTTCCCTCAAGATTATTATATTATGATCGTGACAAAGTTAGCTGAAGTATACAAATATTTTTATTAAATTTATTTGTCTACTTCTATTAATATTGAGAATAAATTATCTTATTACTCTTTTTAATTGGAAGAAGATTGTTTAGAAGAAAATATGCTTTTAAATCATTGATATAATTTTGTTACAAACTGATATACAACTCTTAAGTTACATCTTTACAACTAAATCTCAAAACCAATTTAAATTGAATTTAGTGTGGATTATATTAGATCAGGAAGGAGCTACGAAGGAGCCAGACGTTACCTTTCGAATGATACCCCGAGTCTACAGTAGTTAAACTGCGACTAAAAAATAGTCGGAATATTTTTATTATAACATTCCCTATTCCCTATTATAACATTCTTAAAAAATTCATCTCTATTTACGATATTGCCAAATATTATTTGTAATATATACAACAGATAAAATCCATTTTGTTACAAATGTGTTTTACATATGTATGTATAAGACCTTATAAGCGGGCAACGTTCACATTCTACAACATGATCAAACAACGATAATTAATTAATAATTCTGACTACATTGGCGTAACGTAGCTTGTGTGTAAAGCTTTTTAATATTGGTTACATTGTGTACTATTAAGGTAAGTGTATTGATATAATTAATGTCTATTTATTGTGTGAATTTTTTAATATAAGGGCAACAACGGAATTAATTTAAAAAGCATAAGGTCAGGTACTTTAAAATTATCAGTTATAACAGTTATGAAATGCAGATAACATATAATTAATTTACGTTCCTGTGAAAAACGAAATTTTGCTTAAACTGTACACGCTGTAGTATTTTAGTTTTCACGATAAAAAAAAAGTTATATATATTTTTTTACGTCAATGTATTCGTTATACAATAGTAAAATTACACTATAAAGCATTTTTTGAAAAGTTCACACTTTAAGAACGGTTAATACAAACGAATGGTTTATCAGTGAAAATTCAGTTTGGCGTAAAAAAAAATCTCCGTTAAAATGTCTGGTCACAATCTCTCCTGTGTTACTAAGCTTAACTCTGCTATGTATGAAGAATGCTTTAAGGCTTACCAACTTTTATGCGAGTTATTTTCATGAGCTCCCGAATCTTTTCCACTGAGATTTTAGATTATATTAGATACATAGTTATAGTTTTTATAGCATATTTTTCTTCTTTCTAAAGCTCTATAAGGGGTCATTGAGCGCTAGAATTAGTAGATGCAAGTGTCAAAAATTTATTATATGTCAATTTATTATATATTAAAAAATGTATTTTTTATAATATGATAACTGTTTATATAATAAATTATAGGTAAACATTTGTTTGTTGTTTGTTTGACTCTATTAAACTACTATACAAATAATCAGAAAGCCCATGGGTGAGAGGAAATTGTTCAAAAACGCAATTATGGTCTACATATAAAGACCTTTTCTATTTGATACTTAATGTAATAACACCATATGTAATTTTTTTTAAAATACGTAGACTGTACCATATTTGTGTTACATCAGGGTTGGTTTTAGATTGCTGACATTTTGGCATATTTCTTATTTTGGAACTGCTGAATAGTAATGACAGTAATAAATCATACGGATCGTTAGGCTCCCCCGTCGGTGTTGGGTTCGATTCCTGGTAGAAATGGCATCATCTGTCAATAGGCTAGTGACTTGACATGACTCGCTAATGGAGTAGCGCTGTTTGAAGAACAATCGAAGAAAAATTCATATTGTAAGTAAATTCGAATATTTTGGATTATAATATTGAAATAACAAGTCCCATAAAATAATAGGTTTTTTTTTTGTTTTATAACGCGCAATGCAAAAAAAAAACAGATAATACTGAATAGTATCAATAAGAATCATTAAAACTCAAAAATGAATCGACTTCCATAAAAAGAAATCCCTGAATGAATAGTAACAATCGAATCGTCCAATTAAGAAGGTTATTAAACGATTTTTATATATTTTTACCACACGAATAAAATTAAAAGCTTTTTAAACTCCTTTGAACAAGATATTCCAACTGTCATATTTTACCAAAGACCCCTTTAGCCGAAACGATATTTTCATCGTATAGTTACAGTAATTGCTATGAGCAAAGTAACTTTTGAACACCCCAATCATTACGCTTTGACTTATATCTTTTTCTTTTATGAAGTACCTATTTGTAAGTATATTTTTTTCTAAATTAATAATAATTTCATGCTACTCTATCGTCGTCTAGTCGTGAGATATAAATACTATGTTTGAAATTTCATCTCAAATGTCATCGTTGCAAGACAGCTGACGAAATGGGATGTCGCATCCTCATCAATTATATGTACATTTGTTTTTCTGTTACGAGGATACTGGCCTTCCGGCTCCAAGGTGTGGAGGTGATAATGTCTTACAGCTGTTTATGAGGCGTTTAAAAAACATCCTTATTGTATAAATAAAAGAAGATTATTTTATTCTTATTATTTTACTAAAAGAGTTTCTTTCAACCAACTTGTAATAATTTTAAAATATTCATTAATATAGGTGGGATCAAAAGTAAATGTTAGATTTATTTTATTTAATAACATTTATTTTATAATTTTATCAAACTATAATAAAATATATTGTATAAAACAATTTAACAAAAATCCTAACCAAACATCCGAGAGACGATATAAAGGGTGGTTAGTTAATAAACCGGGATAGTTCAGGATAAAGCACAACTATTTGAGAACAAAGATGCTGTCCGAACCAAGTTTCCAATCTAATTGTCGCAGCCCTGAATAGTTGCGGATTAGTTGATATAAGTCGTTAGATGGGATTAATTAGTTGTGATATAAATTGCAATATATTCTTTGGCAAATTATAACTTAGTTCCTGTTTTTTAATGTATGTTATTACATTTTTAGATGATAATGTTAGATAAAATTCACTTCCACGTTTTCAATAGATTTTTTGCTATGATATTAGTTTCTTTTATCTCTGATAACGTATCACGAAAATTAAGGATTTTATATTGAGTGTAAAGAAACTCATATCATGTAAAAAATATACTTTCGCGATTTACGCTATACGAATAATTTTTGAAGAAAATAAATAGCTGGCTCGAAATAAGAATTTTTTTTTCATCCCCTAATTTATTTAACAATTTCAAAAAATACCTACAAAAAATTCAATATTCAAAATGAACTGCGATTTTTATAACAAATATGTGTTTGAAATAAGATATCACGTAATTTACAATCAATGTTAGCGGGATAATAGTTGATGTTCCTAAATTGTCTATCATCAGATTAATATGTAACAAAATTAAAATTTAAGATAAAAAAATTAAAAAAAAATAACACTAAAAATATGTACATATAAATAAAGAAATTTTTGTGTTTGACTGATTCGTTGACAACGTTATATGATACATTCGGCACCAAAAAAATATTTTTTTTTCAAAACTCTCATTAACTAACTCACTAATTAAGTTACATAAATAACAAAAAATATTTACGAACTGTCGCATTTGTTTATTTCGGTTACGGAATGGTTGTTTTGGGAATAGTATGGAAACACAAAAAACTGTTGCGGACGAGGTAAGTTGTCAAACGTGGAAGCCAATATGTTCATCCGGCCAACATAATATTTGGCATTTCCAATAAAAAATACACTACCGTTACCACTGAACCAGTCATATTGTTGTCAAATACGCTTTTACCTGAAAAAATACATTTTATTTCAAAATACGTATATTTTCAACTCTGTTTCTTTTATCACTCCGAAATTAATGCACTGATTTCAACCGCTAGTTAATGTTTTATTTTTATAGTTAGCGAAACTTATTATTAATCGTAAAAAAAATAAATAATACAATTATAAAATAAAACCCGCTAATCGCTACCGCTTATCAACGTAACCGAAACATAAATGTCGACAGTTTGAAATGTGAATGGGACAGAGTGACGTACGAGGTTCCATCAAAATAAAGGGAGCCACTCACTCAACACCAACAACGAGTAATATTTCGATAAACACCTTTAAGTGAATTATGTTTTTTTTTATTTTGTATAAAAGGCAAATAATATCACGGAATTTAGTTGTCATTTTAATATTTTTTTCACATTCTATGTAGAATTATAGACAGTCAGCTTCAAATTAAAATCGAGTTGTATGAAAACAAGTATCTATTTCTAAGAAATGGAAGGACGTTCAATCTTCGGTTATTATAACTAAATATAAAACAATTAAATGCACCTATTTAAATAATCATAATATTTATATACACCTTCGTCTCGACTGAATCCGGTGAGCTCTTTGATGGCACTAATTAATACAAATAAGCATCCGCTTAAACTAAAATAACTTTAAGCATTTCAGTATAAAATTTTAGGACCACAATAAATGACAACGCCACTTATTTATGGCGTTTATAATAGTTTTTAACGTAAACGCCGGGAACTTTAAATAGAATAAACCGACCAGATTACAAGACCTTTATTTACTTACGGTACGTTTGGGCATAAGGACACGATGTTTTTGTTCATATCAACGGAGACACTTGTATGCTTTAAAAATAATCCTAATGCGGGTTCACAATATAGTGGTGATCCGGAAGATTGGTTTAAAGAATATGTTTTGTTTGGGATCATTAACGACTTCGAAATGATAGATGGCTGTGAAGATGGTTTTAATGTACAGAAAGAGTTCTCTACAAACCATATAACGGCAATGACGCTTCAAATAAGTTATTAATATTTTTAATTACGTATCACTGTATGAAGGTTTTAAAAGGGTCTCCATTCTATGATCTTCGACCCTACAAGAGTAAGAAATAATCAACTATTTAAGCAAAGTAAGCTTTGTATTTGGTTTCACTTGACTAAATTTTTATGCATCAATTACATTTCAGGGAATGGTCTTGTTTTTTTTTTTTGATCGTATTAAAAAGTAAGGCTATCGCGGAGACATTAAAACCTTTTTTGAAAAAAATGTGTGTGAAAATACATAACGCTGTAACTTTCCCAATATCAACTGAACTATGTAAAATAGCAGTATACAAAAGAGAGTGTATCGTTCCATCGCAAAAAAAAATGTGTCAAAAAAAATTATAAAATTTATATGTAATGAACAAGACACCGAAACTTCTTAAGATATATTGATTAATCTTAAGTTATAAACAACTGATAATGGCGACTTTGTTCGTCCGTGTTTGATAATATAAAATTTTTGCATGCGTAAAAAGTTAAAACGTACACATTAATTACGTACACGTAATAGTAAAGATGTTATTATTTGGAAAAACTGTATCGGATCGTATGAAATGAAGGTATCACAATATTCTTATTGACAAACAGGTAAATAAACTATTTGTCAAATAGAATGGAAAATTTTTATTGAAACGCAGTAGTTTTATTGTGATACACAAAGGCAGGCCTATTATTTTACTTTTATATTGAAAAATAATTATAAATTTATATCTTATTTAATATAAACACCGTTTATACTTCATCACAAAAAATGAAAAGCGAATACAGCACATGATATAGTATTATAAAAAAATATCTCCAATCAAGTTTTTAAATTACAACGTATTCTTTGGTTACGGTAAGATTTGAAGTAATTATAACTTTTTTTGAATTAATTATAACTATTCTAATTCTATTAACTCCAAGCGACACAAAAATAGGTGCGACATATGATTTGTGATAACCGAACGCCTGATTTCAAGCTCTCGTTGTGTCAGGGGGTAGTTATTTATGGAGCTCATGTCTTATACATCATAATCAGAATCAAATAAGTTTTTACACTGCTGTAATTAAAGATTGTGGATGATAAATAAAAAATATTATAAAACGATTCCAAATATAATTTATTAACTATTTAAAGTAATGACTTTGACTATTTGCAAAAGAATTTTGTTTTTAAATCCAATAGATATAGAGAAATTACTTGAAAACTTAAGATGATTGTGAATAATAAAACGTTTTTATTTAAACACCTTCGAAACCTTTGAGTCCTTAATAAGTTGAAACATTAAAAGGTTCTTGTAAGATTTTTAAATTCTACTTGCATGTTGGATGTGAGGATAAAATTATTGCAAGATAATTTTTTTTGTTTTTGGACAGCTTTTGAATATAATAAACCGTTGTCTGTATAAAGCATGTATAAATTAGATATTATTTAAAATATTTTTATTACCAACATAACGGAAACTTAAAGTCATCCCCATAGATGTTGAAACCCCTCGAGAGTTGTTAAATGTGGCTGCATCTTAAATCACCGCTTTAATTACTTGAGCATTTCTTGGAAATACTTTCTGTCATTCTGTGATTAATTATTTTTTAACTTAATGTTTGTGAAATTTATAAATGTATTTGTTATGTGATATATATATATTTAGTATCATAAGTAAAATTAGTATTTAGTCATTAAACACTATTAAGATCATACCAGATCTGTAAACAATATTTCAGGCAAATAACGCACATAAGTGAATGCATTCGTGTTATAAAAATTACGTAACTATAATAAAACAAACACCAAGCACACGTAAAATATTCAATGCAAATAAAAAGGTAACTTTTAAGGAAGTAAGGAATATAAATCAACATACTTTAAAATAGGTTGAGTTCCAAAAGATGAAAAATAAGTTAAGAAATAAATTAAACTCATTAAACATATATTTAATCGTTATTGTTATATGTAATAATAATTAACGATAAATTTACTGTTGTTTCCTCAGATCGTGTAACAAGACATTGGTGAATAATACATATTTGAGATAATGAGAACTTCTATTGAATAGTAGCTGAAATTCTAGATTGGTTCTCTGTTAATCACAAAATGTCAACAAATTAATCAAGACAATTTTAAAGTGTCTTCTTAACAAACTTTTTTTAGTTGGCAACATCGCTTCTCACACTTTTTTTGCTGCATCCCCTTATTCCACCATTCAGTTTGTATACGGCCAACAAATTCCTATCCTACAGTTACATAGAAAATTTATCGGGCGCTTAAAGTCAATTGAGTTTATCACCGCGGTAAATAAACCGACTTAAAAGAACGCTGATTGTCTTGTGATTTCAGCTCTGATCCCTTTGATATTCTCTACGTCTGAAGTATTTTACTTTGTGGTAAATCAATGTTATTTTGTAGTTTTTACCTTTAGATCTTGTTTATTTGTTTATTTTCTCAAACATAAATTAAATACTAGGATTGCTTCTGTTCAAAGTCTTGAGACAAAGAGAGGAATCTTTGTTTTAAATAGTTTTAAACTACTTTATTGGATGTTTCGTTTAATGTTTTAAAGACAAATTTTGTCAAATGGATTTAAATAACAAACTTTGTGACCAATTTTCACTCCTAAATAATCCAATTTAAGCATCGTGATAACTATTACATTATTTAGTAATAAAACTAAAAAAATTGCATAATTATTTGTAAATGACTCATATTTATTTCATACGGATATAATTAAAAGTAATTTATATCATACAAGAAAATATCAATGCTATTAACAGTAACATTGTGCTTATTTTAATAGCATAACCATCCGAGTAATATCCTATTTGTCTAGCTACCCTATCAATCTCGATGAGGGAATCCAATACTTCTTCGCTGTTCGGAATTATTTGTTCTGGTGGTAAAAGAAAACCATACTGTCCCAGGTCTCTAAGTTCATACAAAAACACCAGTGGTATATTTGCCTCTCCCTTTGCCCAGTCAAAACCGGTCCCAGAGGCTGGATCTAAGATATTTTAAAATATTATTATAAATTATCACATCATATTACAATATCAATATATATATTCGTATGTAATTATAAAAGTGATATACAATTGTATTAAAGGTAATTATAAAAATAAATGAGAAGCTATTCTGTTTCTTTTAAACCCCGGCCCAAAAAGTGTGTGTGTGTGTGTATGTGTGTGTGTGTGTGTGTGTGTGTGTGTGTGTGTGTGTGTGTGTCGTGTGTGTGTGTGTTTGTGTGGGCGTGCATTTGCGTGTGTGTAGCTAAGCTCTATTTTTTTAATAAAACACTTACATAATATATCAAGCGATGTCCCAACAGCGTATGATGTATTATGACGTTCTGTTAATTTTGCAGCTCCTTTTATTGCCATTTCAAACTGCGGTGGTAAAGTTCCAAATATTATTTTTTATTTAGTTAATAGTTTTCTTGGTAATAAATAATAAATAAAAGGAATATCAACGACTAAGTGCCAAATTGATTCTAAAATATTGTTTACAATTTTAGGTTTGAGTTGATGTGATGGTTTATATGTAACTATTATAGTACTTTTTTTTTCAAAAAGTATTTGCTTCTTATTCAGGTCAAAAACAAGAAATAATTTTTTTTGCCACCTACCAGGTCTCCGTAGTTGGACACTTCAAGGACATCAGCACCTCCAACATGACTGTATGGAACCAAGATCAGTTGACCATAAGAATGCACGGCAAAGTAATACATAAGGTTGCCCTCCTTTTTCAATCTTAATACATGACTTGCTATGGCATTACTTTCTGGTTCAGAAAATGCCCTTGGTCCAGCAAAAGTGTTAATACATGGGTTTTGTGATGCTCCGACCTCTAAAAGTTAATTTAATTCGTGTATATGATGCTCCAGGTAGTAAATTTATTTATAGATTTTATAAATAACAAACTTTTCTATTATTCTATAGATTCGATTTATATATCCCATAGCGAATTATCATAAAAATGTAAAAAAAAATATATTTTTTTATAGATATTATTTTATTGATATTAGTTTTATTTTCAACTGTCAAAGTTAATATTGTTCATATGCATATATATACATATATATATATATATATATACATCTATTTACCCATCCATACAAAATCGAAGTTTCTATTAAGATCAACACCGTTGCTCATGTCATCATCCAAATATTGACCGCAGGATGTGAAATTAGCTCGGCTCCGGTTTTTTCTCCACATTCTATTCTACAATTACAATTAGTCTTATTAAAACTTTATATACAAAATGGATATTTCGATTTTTTTTTTAAATAGGTGATATATACTATTGAATCACCTATTACTCTTATACTTACACCGGTAAATGTATATATGAACCCATCTGGATTAGTAATAGGAAAAACGTGCCAAACAATATTTTCTGCTAAAAATCGTATCTTTTCATCGCGGCTGGTAAGAAACTCTTTTACAATCCAAGTAAGAGTGACCGGAGTTATCCATTCTCTAGCGTGAAGGGTTCCTTCAAACACCCCAATAACTGGATTCTCTTTCTTTTTATAATCAATTTTCATTCCTATAATGGGTCGATTTTCAACACTTCTTCCAATGTCTATTAATGACACAATATCGGGATACTCTGCGGCGGTTTCGTTCATCCAGTCATAAATCTCTTCAAAATTTTGGTAATACGTCCAATCATATTTGGCGGAGCGTCGAGATGCTCTTGACGGTTTTTTTAACTGGTCGTCTATTAAACTGTTAAAAAAAATTAGCACCTAAACATTTCGCGTAAGTAATGATTTAACTAAAAAAGTTATGTCTTACGTAGTAGTTGAAAACAAAGAAATAAATTTACCTTTGTACATCATCTATGAATAAAAAAGGTTTTAGTCCAAGATTCGCCATATACTTTTCAAATTTATTCTGTTTATCTGGACGGACCATAATCCTTACATCTCTCCCAACTTTTCCGACTTCCATCCAAAAAAAAAACTCATTTTCTTTCTCAACCTTTTTAAGAATCGCCAACTCATTTTCCGACTCTGGTGTTATTTTGTAAACTTTGTAATCTCTATAACTGATATATTCTGCACTTATGCACACTACTGTAAATAAAATTACAAATAATTTTAATTTGAATGCCATATTGACGTCTGCCTGGTGCTTAATCTGAACACATTTATGTCCCATTTCAATAAATAATTATCAAAAAAAATATTTTTTGTTGTATAACTTCTTATCTATAATTTATGAACATCACAATATTATCTTTATCGTTATCTAAGACATTCGTGAGTATTTTTTAAATAAAACTTATATTTTAGGATGTGGATTTTTTTTATTTTAAATTACATACTCCCGATGTTTTGGTTACTTTGCAGCAATCGTAACCAAGGGCAGACGAGATAAAAATGTTTTTCAGTTGATCTTGTTATTTGTCATCTACCGCCAACGATTTCTTCATATGCAAAACCACCGATATTGTTTGGGTTAACTAAAATCCATAAACAAGATGTTCCTTTACGCCCTAGTGTGAGTCAGATTACAAACTGGCCAAATTTCTTCCAAAGATATTTTCACCACTCCGGGGCCACACAAAGTCATTTATTAGGGATTTCTACCAGTTTTTTAATGATATAAAACATCTAAAATTGACAAACAATGACAGTATTATCAATTTCGGTGTACAGTAATTATTCACTAGTTTACATTTTCTTAACTGAATCGAGATAGTAAGGGGTAAGTTAAAATATGATAAGAAAAAATTCATATTTAAACAAGTGAAATGGTTAATTTTATATAAGTAATACCCCAGAATCCGATATGAAATACGGGAATATAATTGGAATACTTGTAGATTTCAATTGGAAATACGAAGTCAGGTTATCAACGAAGACTTAAACGCCACCGTAGAGTACAGAATATTAGAATGCCGACCTAACTGAGACAAACTGACTAAATAGAGACAAATAAGATGGCAAATATTAAGACGAAACATCAGGCTTATTGGGCATTTGCTTTTATTAGATACTACAACTCGCGAAAATAAACTAGACCTTATTTCTTTAAGTTCTGACGGTAGCTGAAAAGTAAATAAAACTCATTGACAACGAAGTTCTATAAGTCTGAAAGTCTGGTTTATTAGAATAGGGAGTCACGATTATCCTTAATTTTTAATTTTATATGTAAAAACTTAAAATTCAAATATCCTCCGCATATGATAAGGCTATTAAAAATTATTATACATATATTATCTTCATGGAATCTTTTTAATTCAGATTATCATGTAATTTTTTCAACAACTGTATCGATAGATAATTTTAATTCTAAAAGTGTTACCAGTTCTAATTACAGTTCTGTAATCAGTTCTCATTACAGTTAAAAACACTATTCTGTAAAAAAAAATATGCCTTTTTAATATATTTATTTAATGTTTAAAATGAAAAAGATACAAAGTGATTAAAAACCTTGGATACAAACAGCACAGTAGGTTAGGATAAAGGCAGCATTATCTCCCAGTCTTATCCATTCCCAGCAACACTTTCATGATTTCTAAATTGTTAGAGACAATCCGTCCTAGTGGAAGCAGGAAAACGTATACCAAGACTCTTAGCTCGATTAGAAAGCTGAATAGGATGTCGGAATTTTTAAACCAATCCTAATTTGTGAATCCCGAAGTTTCATGAACTTGTTTAAAAAAATTAAAACGATATTTTGTATGTCTTTCTTCGATATTTTTTTACATAAACAAGACATGTCAAAGACTAACAATAGAAAGTCAATTCTATACAAGAATAACAAAAATATATTTATTTTTAAACCATGAAATTTCAATAGAAATTAATATAAATAAAATAAATGTGTTTAGAACTTAATCTAAACATATTGTAATTAAATACAGAAATGTCTTCTGGGATATTGAATTACAATTGCTTTACCAATCAACCTATCGTGCTCGGATGCAGGTCAATAAATTAAGCATACATTGTTATTATATTATAGGTTCAGTTTATCTCATAATTGCTATAATGTTAAAACATGGTTATACGAATTAAATTACATTTATTTTTCTTCAGAGGCTTAACTGAACGGAAACTAACATTTTTTTAAAGCCAGAAGCAGTAAAACTGTACGTTTGTTAAAAATATGTTTTTATTTTAGTCCGATATATAATAAAATTTTATATTATTCAAACATAGTTTTCCTCAAAATAAATATTTAAATATCTGATGTGATTCCACAGTATTAGTTACTTATAAGTGTTTAAGAATTTTTTGACCTTAGATCCTTAGCATTTCGACAAAATTAAATTCGTAACTGAGAATGGTCTATCTTATATTTAGTCATAATTTTTCATGTACAAATTTTTGATTGCATCTAAGTTTAAACACGCTGAAAGGAAAAGATTCTATATCGGAAAAACGACACATAAGGGATGCCTTTTATTTCTCTGAATAGTTATAAATAAAAGTTTATGACAACATAATTCAAGTACTATTTTTTTTTTATTTTGAAATATAAAAATATATTTTACAATTGAACCATAGCATACAAATATTTTGTTCGTTTACTTTGACGTTAGCTAACAATATCGTTGTAGTTCTAAACTATAGTCGTATTTACACGATATGTTTACAGACTCATGCTCGAAATTACGCCTTTTTGAACAAACATCGAGTACTAGTAATTTTTATCCCATCTTAAGCTCTGATATAATATAAATTATAATATATATTTATATTTTATAATTTTGAAACCTTTCTTTATTTGTTAGAACTACGTTTCGCTTTCAACAACCAGTCTCCATTGAAAAGTATTAATTTTATATTTTTAAAGTTATTTCAAAAATTATAATTTCTAAGTAATTCTGATCAAAGTATCCATTTGAGTTTCATTTTTAAAAATATTGTTCGTTTGAATCGGGTCAGAGTTAATTTATTCCTAAGTTACGATAAAAAATTCCGAGGGCCTTCTCATTACTTTTTAATTTCTCGTCATTTCTAATGTTATGATTCATTGAAAATTTACCCACAGTTTTATGCTGATTTTATAGCTATTCATTTGAATTGTGTCATCAAGCTTTACAATTACGATGTTCTAAAAGTAATTTGAAAGGGATTCACTTTTAAATAACATTTTCACATAGGTGTTCCGTGACCATGGTTAGTATTACAGTGTTCCTACAATAAATTTACAGATTTAAATGAAACGTAAGTTTTTCGGATACAAAGCGTTTTTATTATTTTATTTCTACATGTTCCCGACATTTCGATTAGTTTTCAGCGACCGTGATCATGGGCAGATGAGATGAAAGTGTCTGTCAGGTTGTTTTGCTATTTGTCATCTACCGCAAACAATTTCTTAAATTCTCGTATTCTGATATGGATACGCTAGCTGTGTCCTGAGGTCTTGTTGTGTAGTCACAAATAAAGGATTTCATATTTTTAATGAAGCGATCCATTCTCTAAATCCAAAAAACTTCGTTCCGTTTGAATCTGTAAATTGTTCACTCAAAAATCTTAGACATCATCCAGTAAATAGATACTGTAATGATATTTTTTTGTAAAAAGAGTCTATTTTTGTTCTGTTGATGTCACTTTGTATATAACAAAAAAAAGTAAAAATGTTTTCAAATTATTTTATATTCCGTATTTAGAGTTAATGAAAACTGCAAATGAAACTGCTGGAAAAGCGATGATATTCGCTAAGTATGAAAATATCGCTGAACAAAAATGAGATTTCGCCTTTAAGTGCTTTTTATATGGTCATGTTGCGATCATTTCTATTATCGGATTGTTCTATTTAAATCCTTGATAAAAAATCTAAAATGTTCTTAACAATCGTTATTTTTATAATAGATATATATTATTTTGTCGTTTACCACTTTTTTACTAAAGAGGTCTAATTTTATTGTATTTTGTTGTCAGATGTAACACACATTGTATTTGCTATTATAAACCTTCAAATATTCTATAAAGAATAACAAAAGACTCGATAGTAAACAGGATAGTAGTACCCATAGATAATTAATTCTTTAAATTAATAATATTTTCGACTTCGAATTTTTTTTTTGTTGTAAAACTTAATTTTACGTTAAAAATTTGTATGTTATTCGTTATGAGAATAATGTACCCATGCGTAATTAATTTGCTTGTAAAACATATCGTGTTAAATGAGAAAATTAATTATAGTAACCGAACCATTAATTTAATAGGTGAACCGTCGGTCACTGTACACAATAAATCATACGATTAAAATTATATTATACAATTAACTTCAACAACACACAAGTAAGGAATTGTCTTGCAGGAGATATCACATTGTTTATCGTCAAAAATAATTGTATGTAGTCATTTAGAAAAAGTCCGAAAAATGTTGACGGTTAGCGTTTATGACGTCATCGGGGTCGTGAACGTCATTACCGCCTATTCCGTTAAGATGGCGGAAAATTTAAAAAAAAGAAAAAGTGAATCATTTGTATAATAAATAGGCTTAAGTTGAATTTAGGATGGAATTTGTAAAACACCATTTGGTAGAATGATGATTACTTGTAATAACATTCATGAAAATTGCATCATGAATAATGTACTTCTTAAATAAATGATTATTTTTTGTGTAGTTAAGTAGTTTATATACTTAATCTATTATGTAATATAAATAATTACATGACAAAAGGAGACTGTGTAGCAATTATCTAGTTCAAGAATAAATGACACACACGTAGCTTTTCAGCAAGTAAAATGAGATTAAGTAAAGGTAAAAATTAATTAGGCTGGAGACATTATAAATAATAAACTTGTACAACAGTTTCTTGTAATGAGATCTAAGATTTTCGCGAGTATTCATTTAAATGAAACTAGTATTATTCGGATTTACTACGCGAAATCCGAATAATACTAGTTTCATTTAAACAGTTTCTTGTGTGTTATTTACGAGTTCATCTTTATAACCGTAGAAATCATTTACTTTGTTTCACACCTAGATCAGTAATTTTTGAGTTTTATACAACTTGAGGTTTTATTTTATCAATGTGCTACCTTTTATTATATGAACCTATCTCATTTTTGTAGTTTTAAAGATATGATTATTTTAATTAATTTTTTTGAATGACCAAATTATTAAACAGAAATTGTTATTATAATTCTTTTAAGCATGTATTTTATTACAATACCAGTGTAGTTGGTTGTTAACAGTATAACTCTGAGAACTAATGTAAAGAAATAAATTTATTGTACTTGCGTCTGACGTGTATTTGTTAAACTTTGAATACGATCTTCAAAACGCAATTCCTAAGATAAGAAAGTAAACATTTAAATAACCACATCCTTATTGAACTCAAATCACAAGAGGTATTTTGTCTTTTTTTTTTTGCTTCTTGGTTGCTGCATATAATTTCTTTTAAACGTTATCAACTGTATGTATGTACATACGACTATTGACGTTCAAAAGTGCGCCCGCACCAGGTAGTAAAATACGCAAAATAGATTTCATAAAAAGATGAGAGTTGTTCCTTTATCTATAATTTCTAACAAAAATTTCTACTGTGCTTGTCTTTTCGGGAAATAAAGTCATTATACTATATAACAATATATTTTTAAGTGATATAATTGAAATGAGATGTAGTATATTTTATCTGTTTTAAATACGCATATATATTCGGAAATGCAACCAATAGTAAAAATTTACTTAGTTAAAAAAATACTAGTGAATAACCGATAGGTTTGTATATTAATTCGTTTTCAATTTATTACACCGCAGCCCGCTCGTTAGCAGTGAAATAATTAGATCATACAAAAATAACGGATTTCCGGGCCTTTTTTATGAAATCGTACAAAATTTCATCGGTTTTGTTAATTAATTATTTTATATTATGCTTAAAAATTACTGTGCATATTAAAATTGCATAACAACTGTATTTTTCGGGGAATCGTTGAATAATTAATTGAAATTTGTAGGTAAAATTGCGTTTTTAATGTTTGTATTTGAAATATAAAAATTTTAATAGATAATAAATATCAGACAACATATCCAAGTAGACATTTTAATTTCAATCTGCGTATAAGAGAACGGAATATAAAATAAAGAAAATCATTTGTATGACAAGCGCATTTTTAACGCTGAGTTCAATATTTATTTATAACATTGATCGAAACACAAAAATATCCCGGAATACTATTTTTTATCTCTACATATAATGCAAATGTAACTTATTTGCTGTCTGTACATAGAGGATATATGGGGAAAAAGCTTTACGCGGCTCTGTTCCTAGTTAGTAATCCCAACAGCCTGCACGGTTTGATGCCCAAAGGCCATACGTCTAATACAGGGTACCGAGAATTGACATTATTATATTAATTTATTATTTTATCGTCATGCTGATTTCTATATAATATTGAGAGTAAAGTTGAAAACAAAAGCTAGGAAAAGAAGATGGTTGGTGAGTGATTTATATATCCTAAACAAAAATATAAACTGAACCCATTGATACCACAGAGATGAGGAGCAATATTTTAACTATTAACAAATTAAAACTTATAAATAAGACTAAGAGCCCGCGCACACAGAGAGCGGTCAGGAGTTCTCAGGAGTTCCGTTATATTCTAATAAACGCTGAACTCGGAACTCCTGACCGCTCTCCGTGTGCGCGGACTCTAAATGTCAAATTGTTACAGTCCATACAAGTATTTTTTCATGAACTTTTATAAGTTTTCTTTTAATACACAATGAAAGTTTTTTAAAAACATTCTAAATTATCAATTTTAACTCTCATAATATAATCTGATTATTATATCAAATATCTCAGGATTTTGATGCTAGAGAATGAGATTGTTCTTGAAGCCGTGTCTTATTCAGAGCATAGTTGTCAAATTTTATCACTAATAACATTCCTTAAATTATATTGCATTATACATTGCATTAAAAAATATTTTCCAACTTTTTAATCAACTTATTATGTTCTGGTTACTGATTATTCTAAAAGCCTATAAAATAAATAGCACAAAATTTATATATGTCGCGCCGACAGCCTTCTCGTATCGAAAATATTCCTTTTCGTGTATTCGTTCATTATAATTGTTTTCAAATTACCCACTTCACCGATGTTAATAAATTTATTAATACATCAGGTGATTAGTTTTTTCGAAGTACCCACAATTGTAATATAGAATTTACCATATAAAAGTCAAAGCATAATCGTACTGAATTCATTCTACATTGGTCGCTCTTAGGAGCCACAGTGGTAGAATCTCCGCTATACAATTCTTGACATTCATTGTAAGAATTTGTTAGCAATAAACAAGTATCATTTTGAGTAAAGACTATCTTTGCTTCAAAATGGAAGCCTGTCCATCGTCATCGGTACTTAACGCCCAGACTCGAAAGCCTTTTAAAGGACTAGAGTCTTGGCCAAGGTTCCACGAGGATCCCCGTGCTCTCACATCAGAAGCAGGGACGTCTTACGCCACACTTTTAACCGCCGGATCGTCTACATGAAATCGCCTGGTTCAACATACAACTCTGCACGTTTTTGAAGACTCAAGAACCGTTGCACCACAATTTTTGAGATGAAGACAAGACATGGGGCATCTTGTTTCCTATTGAGGAACCAGAATCTTTGAACGAGTAGGAAGTTCGAATGAAAGTAACTTCCTTTCTTCAAGAAGTTCGAAAACATATGGCGAAGAGTTACCAACGACAAATTAAGTCAAGAAAAAATGCCGTTTTTGGAAGCTGCTATTGAAAATACAGGTGACAAAAATTAAGCATAGAATTATGAACGTAAGTACTCATTCCTTACCTAAACTGGTTTTTCTAGCTGACACTGCAAGATTAAAAAGTCGAGTTAACGATGGTTATCGCAAGGAACCTCCCATTTCACTTCAAACTATTATTAAATCTTATCATTTTATCATCGGATCGGGCTTATTTTGCCATAGATGCAAACAACGTCACCCTTAGGATGCTACTGCAACAGTAATGTCAATCACTAAAGATATTTCCTAGCAATAAGTGAACATAGCAGTCCTACATTCACCACTATGGTAAAATAAGTTCAAAATTTATCTCTTATTGCCCTTTTTGATAGTGGTACTGGTTGTGCCGTTATTAGAGCATCTTTAAAAAAAAAATAAAAAATAAAAAAAAAAATCCTTGGTCGTCATTTACTAACGAACTAGATGGAGTCGGTTCGGTTCTGGTCATATTCCTTTCGGATAATACTATATTCAGTTTATTTGTCTTGTCAGTTCATGAGCTTTCCGTTGAGATGTTCTTGGGAACAAATTTTTAGAGAAAAATGGCCTCACCGTTATTGTTACATATGGGGCTGGTATTGGTTTCGTTCTTAAATATGATCCATTTAAAAACTTCAACGTAGTCATTTATAAATGTTGATTCAGACTTATAGACGTAATAAATAATACTTAATACCTTAGACGAAAATAAATCATCTGCTTACTCTTTTTGGACATATGTTCGTCGGTGGCTTCGGTAGTTTTTCGAATAATATTGAGTGCTCTTTCTTCAAAAAAGTATGTTGAATATCTCTGTAACTTAATTTCAAAGGGAAAAGTGCGTCCCGGCTGACAAAAAGTAAAAAATTCTATAAAATCTCCCTATTTCCAGAACCATTAACCAAGAAATACAATTCAACGGTCTTGCAGGGAGTTTTAGAAAGTTTATTCCCAATATCTGTATACATCATAACGCCTTAACCAAGAAAAGTAAAATTGGAATTCGATTCACGAACAAGAGATGACTCGTAATATGATAATATAATTCCTAACAGCTGAGCCTGTTCTCCCCATATTTCAAGAAAACGCTTCTATAGAAACATATGTCGAGGCAAGGTCTCTTGGTTATAGGGCAGTACTCATTCAAGTCCTAAAACAAAAGACAGCATGCTGTCGATTATAGGAGAATACGAACTACTGATGCTGAAAACGGATACCATTTGTAGGAGCTTTAAACTCGCGTAGTGGTCTTCGTCATTAAATATATTCACTCTTTCTTTTATAGTTGATAATTCAAATCATTAACAAGACTTTGACTCCTTGAAAGCATCTAAGTACAAACGAGTTCTTCTTTCACGTATTCACCGTTGGTGAGATTTCCTTCATAATTTTGATTTTGGTGTTCAATATAAGAAATGTGATAGACTACAGAATGCTGACTTCGGTCCGAATCTTGTCCATTTTAAAGAATCACTGGTGAATATTATTACCCTCGGGTCATAATATGGATGAAAATGTTTAAGTTTGTCAGTATCAAGACAACTCAGATTGCTCCCCGTACCAAATCACTCTTCGGCATTTGACGTCATCCGCGTGTACGTTGCTAGTAAACTTGGTATACCAAAAGAAATATAATCGTTGACAGGGGTAGTGAGTTGTTAGGAGAGGTTAAAACTTTCTGTGATCGTTTTGGAATTAGTATTTACTCCGTATAGCCAGGTATTAGCCGAGCAAATGGATCAGTAAAGTGCTTCAATCCATCTTGAAAAATTGTTTCGTGTTGATCAAGAAATTGGTAACTTCTGAATGGCATATTGCATTGGACTTTAGCTAACGTTAAAATTTTACAAGTCATAAAACATTAGCATTTCTCCATTAACTTTACTGACACGACGTCATCATTGCTCCATTATCATCACTGCTCCATTAGAATATCTAAATTTTATAAACATAGATGGGAATATAACATTAGACCTAGGTCTTGGCGAACCCTAAGAGATTTAATAATAACCGTTATTTTTCTAAGCATGTTACAGGAAGAGGAAAACCACGAAAAATTGCTAAAAGCAACTAACCCACACGAACGGATGGCAGTGTCGCAGATTGATGAGTTTGATGACAACAAGCTTACGAATACCAACTGAAACAACATCTACTAAATTCTCCAAAACTTTACAGGTTCTCTGACACGTACAGGATATGCGCATCTGAATCTACAAACTTCTACAAAACGATGTCATGACACGTGTAGTGTATGCACATCACATCTACAAAATTCTACAAACCGATAGCATGACACGTATAGTGTATGCAACATCACATCTACAAAATTCTACAAACCGATGGCATGACACGTGTAGTGTATGCACATCACATCTACAAAATTCTACAAACCGATGTCATGACACATAGTGCATGCACATCACATCTACAAAATTCTACAAACCGATGGCATGACACGTGTAGTGTATGCACATCACACCTACAAGATTCTACAAAACGATGTCATGACACGTAGTGCATGCACATCACATCTACAAAATTCTACAAACCGATGGCATGACACGTGTAGTGTATGCACATCACATCTACAAAATTCTACAAACCGATGGCATGACACGTGTAGTGTATGCACATCACATCTACAAAATTCTACAAACCGATGTCATGACACGTAGTGCATGCACATCACATCTACAAAATTCTACAAACCGATGGCATGACACGTGTAGTGTATGCACATCACATCTACAAAATTCTACAAACCGATGGTAAGATACGTGGAGTGTATGCACATATAGACGTCTCCAAAATTCTAGTCGCATCCTTACATCTGAATATTTCTAGAAATTACTTTAGAATTTCGATTTGATTTCGAAGTCACAATATATTATGAGAACTAGACGTTGGCGCTGAGCACGCACCAACCGTCAGTATGGCCGTGTCGCGCCGACAGCCTTCTCGTATCGAAAATATTCCTTTTCGTGTATTCGTTCATTATAATTGTTTTCAAATTACCCACTTCACCGATGTTAATAAATTTATTAATACATCAGGTGATTAGTTTTTTCGAAGTACCCACAATTGTAATATAGAATTTACCATATAAAAGTCAAAGCATAATCGTACTGAATTCATTCTACATTGGTCGCTCTTAGGAGCCACAGTGGTAGAATCTCCGCTATACAATTCTTGACATTCATTGTAAGAATTTGTTAGCAATAAACAAGTATCATTTTGAGTAAAGACTATCTTTGCTTCAAAATGGAAGCCTGTCCATCGTCATCGGTACTTAACGCCCAGACTCGAAAGCCTTTTAAAGGACTAGAGTCTTGGCCAAGGTTCCACGAGGATCCCCGTGCTCTCACATATAGTAAAATATGCTTGGCTTCCCGATGGGGTGAACTTTCGAAATAGGGTCTCTTATTGAAATTGGTTGATCGTATAACCTACTTCATAATATAAAACATAGCCTTAAATTGCATTTGTATATTATTTTAGCTGCTTGAGGCACTGAATGGACTAACTAGAATTATATATTTTATTAATTCCCATATTTATTTTTATAAAAAATACTCCAATCTCTTGTGACTTGTAAAACACACAGAGAATTAATTATCTTAAAGTGTAATGGTGTGTTCCTGGCAGGTTATACAACTTGCTCCGATACAACCTAGCGTTACGCGGAGTACAATTTAGTGCTACTATATAAATAGTTAAATATTTGCCGATACATTAAAAGGATGAAAAGAAAAAATCTTACAAGGGAATTTTATATCTACCAAATTAAAACTTGTGTAGGTTCGTTTTGAGCAAACCACTTGAATGTAGCTTTATTAGATAGACTGTCCACACATACTCGTAATGTTTATATAATATATTAAAAACGTAACAATACGAAGACAGACAAATCGGTTGTGCCTGTATTCATACATGTATTCTACAAATATAAAAACATTATAACATTACATTGAAAATACAAATAGGCATGTTTTATGCTAAGAATGTTATTTTACCAAGTCTTTATATAAACACCTAGATACTTATGTCCACAACCCCTCTTTAAACATGAAGATGAAATCCTACCGTATACATATATACTTTTTTTAAACCTTAATTTAAAATTTTTAAATGAATTTAAATTTAAACTCATCAAATATTTATATCTATTTTAAAATGAAAGTTTAAACTCCTATTATTATGAACCTGTTTACCTTTGTAATTTATTAATTTGTAATATAATATTAAGACGAGATAATTATATAATCAAATTTGTTTACGGCCTGTTACTAATGTATCAAATAGTAAAAATTTATTATCCATTAAAAAATATTGTATAAAAACATTTTCTTTAAAACATTTTATCATTATATCAAGACTAACTTTAATTTTCATCTCAGTATTCCGACTACATATGACAGTAATATGCGCATGTCTGGTTCATGTTGCTTTTTAATTAAACAAGCCTTAATAAACATTTCTATTTACTGAAACTTTCATATAGAACTGCTATAATCTTCCTAAGAACTAATTGTGTACAAGAATCACAGTGTTATAAAATCAAAACGATATAAAAAGACAATACAGAATGGAAAAATTAATATAAGCATTGATTAATAAAGAGCACGCTTGACTTCCCTTAAAAACGATCCCAGTGAGGCAATAAGTCAAAGAAATGAGACGCAATTATGATTTCCAATATTTCGTTCTGAGTCACTTGCGACGGACAGACCTCGTATTGAATTCTGCCTTGCAGTCTGATGGGGTGAGTCTAATAGCTTTTACAGAATGTTTAAAGAAGAATATGTGTATAATAAAATTACAATTATTGTCCGTATGTCAGCAGAGTGTAGTACCCTTATGTATTGTAATAATTATCAAAGCAATACAAGCAGGTAAAGGAATAATTTTCTATATAATAATTATAGAAGCAATTGTTTTGGTTATTATAAAAAATATAAATTTATAGCTTACAAATCTTGATGTCTGTTTACTTTAAAGTATACGAGAAATATAATATATAATTTATATGCATTTTACTGTCAAGTTTTATTAATGGAGTTGGTTAACAGAAGCAAAAATCTTGTGTAATTGCAAATACAGCAGACAAAGCAAAATATCTCTATGTATATATATACGGACATACAGACGCGATGAGGCAATCAATAATTTTTTTACACTACTAATAACACGTTTTAATTCTGTAGGCAATTTAAAGTTTATTTTGACAGTCATTACTGTATAACAGCTGAAATTAATGTATTTTATCCTGATCATATTTACATTCATTCATACCTATACAGTACATCTAGTTAATGAGTTTTTTTTAATGTATGTAGCAGTAATACAGTTACAATTCCGTTTTGAACATTCCTGGTCTGAAGCCTTGCTGGATCTGACGATTCCTTTGTTTTGAGCAAACACAACAGAGGCATTATGGGATTCTAACCGAAGATTCTGTAGCAAACGTGGAATGCTCAGTACATTGAGGGATTGGCTAAATAGTTACAACGGATTCCATCACTAACATTGTTGACATGCTATCCTCCAATACAAACCCCATCGATGCCAACCATTCAAGTCATTTTCGATTTGTCCTACACTAAAACATAATTACACATGATAAATAAATCACATTATATCTTAAGTTTATCTACTGTCCTGTTTTGGACCTATTTTTTTATAAATCTATCTACATCGCGAATACAATATAATATAAGAAAAGAAACTTCGGTACATTGAACGTTTTCTCTCCAGACCGTATCTGCTAATCTATTGTGAAATCATCACTTAAGAAAGTTAGCACGTACACTGTTTGTTCAAGTGAGTTAAACTTTTCTTTTAACCAAAGTTCTTTGTTTCTGTAAATCTTATTTTGATAACGATCGATCTAACATTCTTAAATGTTTTATTTGTTATTATCATTATTATAGGATAAGGTTTAGAGAATAGATTTTTTTTATTATAAGAGCTTCATAATAACACTTCTATGGGAATGGGATTCCGAATTCGAAATGCAAGCGTAGCGGAAATGAATTCGCGGCGTCCGTGATACGGATCTGATGGAGCCTCGCTTGACTTCCGGCTGGTTCGCGCCTTTATGGCTTCCAATTTCAAATCTGTGGCATTTGAACGCTGTTTGCAGACTCTATTTTAAGATGTTCTTGTGTTAAAATTAATTTAATAAATTTGCTATAGATTGATGAGGAATATTTCATTAAAACAAATCTAGTTACATATAATATATATATTAATAAAATACATTACACAATTGTTACTTAAGTTTAAGTTTTAATAATAACATTAACTCCATTCGAAAAATATTAATTAATAAATATAATAAGCTTCATATATTTACTTATTTCAGAAAAAATGTTAGGTTAACTTAAACTGTGATCGTTTTCATAAACTACACACTCAACGTATAAAAGAACACAGTTTACAAATAAATTGATTAATTTTCATTATAACAAGCTCGTTCTCTCATTGCTCTAATATATCTCAGGGAAGTTATTATTCATCCGTATTAATGTAATTACAAAACAATGTTATTTATCCATAATATTCAGCTTGGGCCATTTTATTTATGGTCTTGCGATACGAAAGAGGAAAACAATACTGGTTAGAAATATCGATGGTCAATACAATACCTATTTACGACGTAATATTTATTGCAACAACCTTTCCACATTACGGACCCTTCGTGTGCAGACTGCCTAAACTTTCTCTTACTTCCGAACTTAGCTAATATAAGTAGATATTCAGTTCCGGAACGACTTTCAAAGATTCATACATTAAATCTAAGCAAATATATTACGTTTTTATTAAACATTAATATTATAATAACATGAAATTTTGTTCCAATTCATTGGAATTATAATATTAAAAAAAAAAGTAAGCTATCTGTATATATCAAAAATAAAATAATCTTTAGATGCAACGGAGCGTAACTGTCCGTCTGTCAGTTTTGTAATTTGACTCGACAATTGCGTTTCTAATTCGGTGTGATGGTATCTGCGCACGCGCATCCCATCTATCATAGTGTAAAACGAAAACGTGGCTATTAAAAATCCAATTTTATTTTCATATAAAATATTGCTTGTATAACAAAAATTTAAAAAATATTTCCTTTAATACAAGCAGAATTATAGTGAGTTTCTTAATTTTTTTTCATTATAGTCATATATAAAGTAAGAATTTATTACGTTATTCTTATTATATCAGTACTTGATATTTCTTGGATAGTCTATTTAGTATAGACTAAAAATGGTGGTACCAATAACACTGTAGATGTTTCTATTTCTATGGCCACAGAAACGAGATGTTAGTATTATATGGATCGGTGATCTTCAAATCTTGTATCTGATACTTCACAGCTATAAGCAACGAGCTATTAATGGGTTCATTATTATTTTTTTTCGGACATTGTTATAAGTGTTAAGTTTATTTTTATTACTGACGTGAAGCCTCTTTGTGTTTTATTAAAAACTATTCCTTGTTCGCTTTATATAGTAAACTTTTAGCTGACATTCAAAGTATATTGGTTCTCTAGTTGAAAGAGAATTGTTTATTTTTTAATAACTATACCGGCTGATAGGAGAAGGAGTATAATTAAATATAATAATGTCACTTTCGTTTAACTTCGGATTTTTACCCTCAAAACCTTATAATTTTTATCTTCATAGAAGTATTATGACATGCAACATTCTTTTTTTTATGTTAAAGGTGGCAAACGAGCAGACGGCCTACTTGGTGGGTAGTAGCTACTGTCGTCCATGGACATCTGAAACATATCTGTTGCGGATGCGTTGCCAACCTTGTTTTTTGAGGAATAGGGAAGGGTGGGCATAAGGGAACGTCAGGAAAAGGTGTAAATAGGGAAAGGACCGGCTCTCTCACTCATCGGACGAAACGCAGCCATTAAAGACTTCTTCACGCCGATCTTCTGTGAGAGGAAAGTACTTTCCCGGTCAAACCAGCCCATGTTCGATCTGTAGTTACATGACTACAGCTAGTTTCTACCACCTACAACTAGGCTCTACTACCTACAGCTCTACAATCAAGTTGTTGAACACTCTTTAGCCACTAACTTAAAAAACAAATTTAAACAAGGATGTTGTTTTTCTCGTCATGCTTATGTTATCTCGTCTTATATAATTTGTATTGAGATTCAGTGATCATTTTGAAACTAAACACTTGTTTTTTACAATTAGATTTAACAACTTAGATAGTCTAACTTAGAATAGCGCATGACATAATTACAAATTGTCACTAGGAGCGTTCACTAAAGCCAATCAGTGCCAATTCGTTTTCAGTAGCCATTTCAGGAAGAATGTCCAACAAAAGCACTTTTCGACTGTCGTGAAACGAAACGCCAATCCGTGTCTTTTATTTTTAAAACGAACATTGAATTCGTTCCAGACCGAAATTTTCAGTAGGCTGCACTCGAGAACATATTTCAACACTACCCTGCATTGGTGCTTGTGCGATTGCAAAGAAATGTGAATGCCACGTATTATATAATTGATAAAATACAGTCGTTAATATTAATTACAATGAAAAATCCTATTAAACATTACTTATGACAAAAATATCTTTAAATGTTTTGATAAAACCTTAATATCGAACTAAAAGCTTTGGATAGGACTTAGTATTACAATTATACAAGCATTGCTGACTGCTGTCACACTTGGCATCTCAAATCGAAAGGAGAGGAAGAGGCAGTAAGAATAGTTATCGATACAAATATGCTATTTAAAATATTGTATAAATATTTCACATTAAAAACTACAATGTATAGATAACTACTTATATAAGTACTTTATTTATCCTTAAATAATTAATTGGGTACTTGAACTTCAGATCTTTAAACTAAACATATAGTATTCCTATTGTTTACTTACCAATTTTGCCAACATAGTTCGAAAATAAGTAATTAAACGCACTTAAATTATTTTTTTCATAAGTTCAAAAACAAAGATAATACATGATAATTCTTGTTGTGTTTAAAAAAATAAGAATTACACTTTACTAAAATTATTGATTGAAGACTTATTTTTTTCTATACTTTGTAAAGTGAACACCTCATAATATTATCAGGGTGTTTTAACTGTATAATAACTATCATTTTCTAATATTCAAACAATGATTTGAATATTAGAAATACTTTCTCAAATTAATTCCAATTACTTCCTCGACAAAAATTTTTACAACAATATTATTTAAATTATAAATCATATTTTTTTTTTTATTTGATTGATATAATAAAGTTTAATTATAGAATTATCGATATCAAATGAATTCACATCACTAAAGAAAAGCACCAAGCCACAGATGTTCAGTACAAATTGTCCACAAAACATCTTAAATAATATAAACATAAATAGATTTAAAATGCAAGGAATAAAATAAAAATATTTCAAAGAAACTGTCTGCGGAGGGTTTTATTCAGTTAACTCGAAAATAAAATAATGTTACAAACATCCAACGGATTCGTTTAATAGATATTTAATACGTTTAAGGTAAGCAGTTCATGTTTTTGATAAAAGAAAGCACTGTCAGTCCATCTGTCAATATGACTCGTGAACCCAACATCAAACATCTCGTCAAGCACAAACGAGCGATGTGTAAGCAAAATATATGATTAATCTAATTATATACATAATATGTTGCTTTTAAATGCCTGGCTTAGTCGGGCAAGCTGGAATCGATAAAACCTACAAATTTCTATTCAAACTGGAATTTCTAAATCGAAAAAAATATTCAGACACCCGAATAGAGATTAAAAAATCTAGTAATGTTGTTATTGTGTAATAAAATATATATTTCTATAAGCTGAAAAGAATTTTAGACAGCGACGCAGTATCAAGAACTCGTTATTTCACAAAAGTAAACGCTCGTCTGATAAAACCAAGCGCCTATGTTTCACTAAGTGTAGAATAAAAAATTCATAATGCGAAATATGGAAAAATCTTGTTGGGGCGTTTTCAAACGAATGGAAAATTCAAAGGCTTAAGATATTTATATGGTTTGGGGGAAATTAGACTTTTCGCTTCAGTGAGGTTTTTGAGAGGCTTACGTTAAATAATACATGTTAAATATATTATTCATGTACCTTACAGAGATTTAGTTCAAAACTGCATAAATAATATTGTATTTGATTTTATGAATAATTAACAAATTCAAACATTATACAGTCAATTATTCATAATAGAAGGCTGTGTAGAATATTCAAAAGGTTTCTATTTATAAATTTACAGTATAATAATTATTAATTTAAAACGCAGTATATTTTGTCAATAAGTTTGTTATTTGAATATAATTCCTTCAAAGAAACATAATTTAAAATTAACACAAAGAGAACATAATTTTTTATGAAGGCTATAATAAAATTACACTTTGTTATTTTTCTTTTGCTTCAATAGAATAAATTTAAATGATATTTCATTTCTGATTTTCCAAAGCTAGGTATTGTTAGGTTATTTAGTTCTCACTCCACAAAACTGAAACCCAAATATCTATATTCGATAGGAAACGCTATTTGTAACCGTGTTTACATTCGTAAAATCAAAACGGAGTCGTGAGGAGAAACCTATTTTGTTCATATATTGAATTCAAACTGATACCACAGCTTTGCGCATATTCTAGTAACGTAATTTCGACTCTAACACGTGACACGTAATGAACACGATCCTTTAAAACCATTTCGAAATAGGAGACATTTTGAGAGAGGATAGCTGTGTTTTAGAATTTGGAATATCTTCAGCAATGAACACTTTTACACTGACGAGATATTTTGTAAAAATATCAAATTTTAGAGTGTTTTATGATCTACGTAACGTTATCTTTAAAATTCTGATGAAATCATGTTTTTGATTTATAATAAGGTTTTATTTTGTATATGGCATTTCTGTGTATAATTTATTGTCTTTGACGCATATTTGTTCCCATTTGATTTCTGTTTCTATAATATTGTACAGTATGTTAGTGTGTGTAGATTCCACTTCAATTGGCGTTTAGAAGTCCGTTGCATCTTCCGGTCTGCTTCAGGCATTATTACTGTTTTCCTCTTTCTGAACGTATTGTGGGTCATTTAGCGTAAAGTGGGGCAATTAAAACGTCTTATTTGTTGCTCAGTTTTCAATTAGAGTCGATTTGAAAACAGTTTTAGAAACATATTTTTATATACCAACAACTTTTTCGACATATAAGGAGGGTTTTATTTAATACAATCTAGCATTCTTTTCGATTCTATTATTAAGCGATGGCAATAATGATAAATCCAGAACATTTCAAATTGAATTTATACATAACAATAAATCTCTCTCTCTTCAGCCATGTGAGGTCCACTGCTAGATATAGGCCTCCCTTATCGACTTCTAAGTGGTTCGGTCAGAAGCGGCCTGCGTCCACCGTGAACCCGCGGCCTTGTCTAAGTCGTCCGTCCATCTCATCGGTGGACGTCCGACGCTGCGCTTTACGATCCGTGGTCTCCATTCGAGCACTTTTCGCCCCAACGGCCATCTGTTCTCCGGGCTATAAGACCTGCCCACTGCCACTTCAAAGAGCTAATCCGTTTAACTATGTCGGTGACTCTCGTTCTTCTACGTATATTATCATTTCTGATTCGATCCCGTAGAGAAACTATAACAATACATATCAATATACTAATATATTTTTTGACCAAGATTCTATCGTTATAATTGATTTATTACAGGCCAAGTTCAAAAAAACAAGGTTTTAAAACCAACCATTTTACTTGATTTTGTGAGTAATGACAAGACATTATAGAAGTGAGATTTAAAATCCCTCGTTTTATTGCTGATTTTTGTGATAGTAACACTGTTGACTATATGTCGCTATTAGACGTTAGAATTTTTGAATTATGGTCAAAAAAAAGTATATTACTCTGGGAATGTAACTGTATAAACATCTCTATTAATTTAATAATACATTTACTATACAGATATAATTATATTTGACAGATTAATGTAACACCATAAAATGTAGACTAAATTTATAATATACAATATCACCTGCCCGGACGCGTTTTGAATACACGGTAGCCATTGAGACTAGGCTATAATCATAGGCAACAAATCACGCCTACACGACAACCAATTGTTTGCACGTAATTATACATTGTCTATTAATATTTTGACATGTTAATTTAAGATTGTATGGGCGTACAAATACATATGTAATAATCCCTTAGGCAAAGGCGTCTCTTGTTCTTATATAAGATTGCTCGAGAATTATTTAACAATCTTATATAATGTCTATTCATTTTATTGGTTCACATTTTTTTTGACAAGTTTAATTGATTGTTAAGAAATTAAAAAAAGTTTTTTTTTAAACTAACCCACCACCTTTCATTTCATGTCAAGGATTCAAAAATAGAAACACAAAGAAAACACGAGAAAAAAGATTAATACAAAAGCAAATAAACAGTTGTAATTAATAGAACAGTTTAAGAATTATTATATAACAATTATTTGAAAGCATAGCACGTTCTGAAACTATCATAAAATAAAATTTCTAAGTCTTATTAATTCGGCGGGAAGACGTGCAGACTGCAGACGCTGCAGCGGCCATGTTGAATTAAGGATAAGAATGGTGTTAAAAAACCTTTTTTATTAACCAGTCGAACTACACAACTATTTTGTCTCCGTATATATTTCAAAACTAATCTTTGTAATGTGGTAAATATTTATTTCAATAAAATGTTAAAAAAGCTTAAATCACCAACGTTCGGTCGTTAAAAAAAAATCAATTATATTAAAAGTTGAATCTCTTACTTATTATAGCACTACTATAAATCTTTTGACCATAAACCACAGGTCTCATTAATGAGTTTAACCCAAGTTAATGGATTTAACCATAAAGTCCGAATATGTCCGAAATCGTTAAACATTTGACATTGTGATTCGTTCAGTAATTTATGGGTGATTAAAGTGGCGTGTTCAATTATTTACATTAAAATAAAAATTTTATGTAAAATTTGATTCATAGAATATTTGTCAAAGGCATCCATATTTATTGAGACGGTGGGTCTAAAAAAGAATAAATATCACCTTACAATATATACTCTTACAAGATTCTATGGAATGCATTGATCTCGGGTCTCATTACGGTCTATCATAGTCTCTGAGAGAGAAATATAACTTATTTTATCTACATATGGTTCAATACAATTAATTAAAGCTTACATTAATTAGCAAAACGCTTTTATAATTAAATTTATTGATGTTAACTATTCTCATCATATAACCATTGGTCAGGTTCGCTGACCTTTATTTTATGGGGTAATTCACCGTCTTGATTTATTTAAATGTTCTAAGTTACGGTTTTAATGCATATTTGGTTGAACAAGGAATAGGCGGTGACTGGACAGTGCATTTTGAAGATTTACGCTCCTTATAACCAAAGTTTAACTTCATCACGTTAATTTGTGAATACTTACGTAACCTAGTTTTTTACATATAAGAATACTTAATATATAGCAAAATTTTTACCTAAATCATTATCAAAAATATCAAAACAATTACAAGCAAAAAAAAAAAAATAATTTATTGGCATATCCATTTTTTGTAGTCGGCTATCAAAACTGGTCCTATAGAAGTATAGCGGCTAATTGCTATCTGATGTGAATTATCGATGTGAGATTTACGATAAATAGATAAAAAGATTGATGCCGGGCGTATGTATATTTAATTATGACTTAGAATGTTCAATATTGACTTATACTTAAGTGGTAATCGATTAAAGTTTAAAACATTTGCAAAAAAAAAAATCATAATATAAATTATGTACTTTATCGTTGCAGTTGTGTTTAAAGTAATAATTAAGTTAGTTCAAAAAAGGAAGAAGAATAAATTGTAATAAGTAAAGCCAGGGCTATAAATTAGTTCGAATCAAACACGACGGTAATGAATGATGCTAAACAAAATTCCACCATTGTATTGTATTGGTTTTATTAAATCAAATAATTACTGAATTGAACCAATACAGTGAACTGAACCTTTACAATATTGCGTTGTAATAAACGGAATTGTTTATTTTACAAACATAAAGAGAAATTCAAAATTTATTGTAACTGCATTCCAGAATCGGTCTTTGATTAGTCCAGTCCAAATTTCTGTACATAAAATTACTTAACGTATAATATGTTAACACAGAATATCGAGTGAGGAACGTCAAACAATCCGTGTGTCGTGCGACGATGCAAACTTGTATTATACATACAGTTTTTAAAAACATTACAAAATATATATGTATATTGTATTTATTACAGTTCAAAGTAGTGAGTAAACTATCGCTAGTATGCTAATACTAAGACTACTATATTTCGATTAAACAAAGCCGCAATATGTTTTATCACAGATATTGAACCGAATACAGGATTATCCCACGATTTATAGTACCGAGAATAATTAGGAAACGAAAATAACTTAATTAAACGATTATGATATAAAGTTTCTAATATGAATAGTGAATTGTTTATAAAAATATTTTTATGATTTTATTTATTTTCTTGTTTTACTTTTGACATAAGTTACAATATATTGGCCGTAGTAATATTATGCATGGCTAAGGATAGTATTCCAGTTATAAAACACGTTTGTTCAGTGACATGTTTGTATAAATAATTTCGGTAGGTGTATAGTTAGATATATTAATTACTATTTGAAAAATTCTGTCATATTGAAAAGGTACAAACCTTAAATCTATTAAAGCCTCCTACATATAAATAAAACGTATCCAATGTAAAGTGTTCGAAAAGGCTACTTTTACACTGTAGAATCCAGTCCATATTATAAATAATGCCTTCCCATGTATCTCTTCCGGTTGATAATAAAGAAAAATTTCACTAACGTTGTTAATTAATGTAGGTTCTCGCGGGTCGGGTGCCTTTGCTGGCGAATTATACTACTGAATAATTGCATTCAACTTTAAACACTTGGATTCACTCGATTTATAAAGTAATATAATTTTTTGCATCTAAATTTAATACAGAACTAATAGAGCATAGTTTGTCCTATTTTTTACGTTATATTAAGGAAAACCTTAAACCACTATTAGCAACGCCCAACCCTTTCGACCCAACAACGCCCAACACTCGGCTCGGTGCACTTTATTGAATTCTTTGTTAAATTCCTAACACATGCCACCACTCATGACTTTTAATTCACTAAACGTATAACACAGTAATTATAACTTTATAAAAGTTGAGCAGTTCCAGTGAATATTATTACGGAGCAGGCTTAAATATATTTAAGTCTACTATATTGTGGGCCAGGTTTTAGTAAAGGCTTGTGACTGGATAAAGGAGAATAAGATTTATGCTAAATGTAAAAGTAAATCCTAATAGAAGTCAATTTACATTTCAAGCTTTCGTCGTTACAAACGTGCTTATATTGTTTATTTATAATATTAAATTCAAATTATTTTAAAAATATAGTTTTGCAAATTATTTACTGCTACTAAGACATGTTTTCGAATTTATGATATGGGGAATAGAAAGTAGGAAATAGGCACATACTGAATGATTTTATTCGGTCAAGTTCTACTGAACTTATTTAACTCAATAAATCTATTATTTATCACACAAATGCGAAAATTTTCTTGTGTCTAGAATGTTCAATGATATATAATGAATAAAAAGGTAGTTAATGGATAAGCCCGACTCAGTTTTATCGGACCTAAATAAATAGCTAATCCCAGGCTAGCATTAAATTATCGTGGCTATATCGTAAACCCGCAACGTTGTTCGCTACAATATTTATTTTTTGGTAAGTCCGAGAACACACTGGTTGTATCGAATCGCGGCAGTTATTTTTGAACGATTTTCAATCACTTAATATCTATATGTTTAATTTTTTATTATATTTGCTTTGTTTTATTTGGTACAAACTTTATTGGACATAGATCTCATTCGAGTGATTCTGCCCGGGGTTACCGTGTACGTCTATTGGGTAGCGACGATGTTTACCACACCGTATATCTTCACAAACAAAGGTGTTATTGCAATTTAAAGAAATTAATCGTGTTTAGATATTAAGATATTAAGTTAATATTTTCGTTACAATATTTGTATAAACATCGTTTTAATCGCAGCGTCTTTTTTTAAACTGTACATTATTTTTTCCGTTCGTCTGCGGTCGTTACAGCGACTAATTGCTTTCGGAAACGTTTTATGTGATCGTATTTCACCTGAAATATGATTTATCAGCCAATTTCTGTGTTGTATGTGAAATACGAATCTAATAGCGCATTGTAATTATTGTCGAATATCTATTTTATTTACTTCATATTTGTTATTTTGCTTTAATGTATATCAGTTAGTTTAAACTCGCTATATAATAAATTAACAGTACTTACGATGAATGCATATTCAGAAGTATTTCCTTGTATACCTACGACGAATGAAGTCTTTGAAGTTTATATGTATTATTTATAACTAAAGTTTCCTCACTTGTTTGTTTGCGTGTTTGAAATTTACTACATAATTTAGAGATTTATGACACAAAAAGTAACCTACGTTTCAAACAAACACCAAAACAAAGCAAATACTTCATTTAACTAAACTTCTTTATGTAGGTTTTGCATGTTGGGATAAACAGATACATGTATAAAGCTGGGTATTCAAATATAGTATATCTCTATTGTTGCCCATGACGTCTTCCGTGAGATATCTGCGGTTATAAATACATTTTAACAACCCTTGAGAATAAAATGTTTAAGTGAATAATAGAAAATATGGAATGAAAAAATCTTAGACACGAGCAGGACATGAACCTGGAAACCGGCAATATAACGTTGCCATTGCTTTGTAAACTAAGCTATCGAGCCCTTTCTCCAGTCGGTCATTAAGGCAATCTATATATTTACCCGATATATTGCGTTTATAATTGAAGTATTAGCTCAGCATCGCTTTAATATTACTGTATGTATAACTAAATATATCTTGATTCAAGAATATATTCCATTATTCTACTATCTACGATATTATGACACAAAATAATGCTTACATTTAATCGCTCAAGTGTTATGGTTTCCTCTTGGCTTTGAATCACTGTTCAGTATCGTCCAACAGCATGGAGTTGTTTTTGCTTTGCTATATGATTCGCTTTAAAACCTCTGAACCGATTTGACCGATGACTGATCTTTTTTTGGAATAATGATTGTATACCAGTTTTTGGAATACCATAAGATTATAAAGGCTTTCTGAAGTCTATAATAGAATCACTTACTTATTATAAAACATAATATCCGAGTAAATAATTCACATATCATATTTATCTTTAAAGTGATAAACTATATTTACACTAGAATCTGGAAAAACTTAAACAAGCAAGTGATACGAGAGCTCGTCCTGGGTTTTTATTGGGACGTTTTGCTGCATATAAGTTCATTGAAATCTTAACTACCATGTTACATAACATAAGCAAGCGTTCAAATGAACAATGTACTGTTAATCCGAGCCGTCATCGAGTCGAGCACCTCGTGAAACGATCTGGAACCGAGCCAGCTCTATTATCTTTGTAGCTCTATGTATAGTTTGCTTTGTATGCATTATCTTATTAGAAATATTAAATGGACATAACACTGCGGCGATATAAAATATAAGATATTGAATGGATAAAGCAGTGCGACCTACTTGCATTTTAATAGCCCTATGTTATTACAGATATTACAGAATTAATGCCACGAATATATGTATAAGTCAATCTGTCATTCCTTGTATTTTTCTACTTCCTATTACCTAAAAATAGCTTTATAATTGATTCCTAAATTAAAAAGTTTCAACAAGATGACCCATTTCACGATAGCGGTTATAATTGGAAAGATATTTGAGTTTTCTTTCATGTGCGTGCAGTTTTTATCAAATAGCCAGAAAGTGGACCGCCGACATCAAATGTCAAATGATTGTACTATATTCCTCTTTTAATAATACAGCCAATATCAATAAGATTTCCTATATTGTTCAATTATGTAGACATATATACGTAGTCAGAACAAACTATATAAGTAGATAAGTAGTCCAGAGGGGAACGATAAATTATTAATCCTATTAAAAGTTAAAAGTTTAAGTACTTGCTCTTTTAAATGCTTTGAAAACCGAAGAAGCATTATGTTCAACGTAACAAAGATCTTAATTTATAATCTTAAACACGAACAGCTTTAAATTAAAAATAGTTTTTAACGAAAAAAAATCTAAAAAGCAAAAAATTTATATACTTCGTACTAAGTTATACGTATTTTCATTTAGTTAAAAAGAAAATAATATTTTACAATTTTTAAATCCCAAAGTTTTCAGCAATATAAATGAATTAAGTCCAAACCGTTAAGGAGTTCCTTGCACTATTCTTCATCTTTATCATCAGACCCCTAATGATAGTTATCACCCATCTATCTGTTAAGTCCTTATCAATACAAATTAATGAAGCTAAATCACAAAGTATCTGCTATTAATCGTTGAAGAGTTCCCTCGACCGTCTCTCATCTCCATCCTCAGATCTACCCAAGACCTTCATCAAATAGTAGTGCTTTAAAATACTTAATTAAGAAACTTACAAACGTACTAGTTGCCACTACAATTTTCGAAAGTTCCCCTTAATTTCTCTCGTCTACCATCATCAGACTCTGGTTTCCTTATCATGGGACCACATTTAAAGTATCTACTTTCCAATAAACACGATTACCAAAATCAGTTCCAAAACGAAGCTATCCGCGAACAAGCATAAAAAAAGCATACATATATACGGTCAAATTGAGAAACCTCGTCCTTTTTGAAGTCGGTTAAAAACAATAAAGCAAAACTGTTTGTACCGTTATATATATAAACGTGAAAGTTGTTTGTCCAGGAAATCTGTCCATTAGACAAAAACAATGTTTTAGTTAACACGCCACAAAGAAACGTCTAGTAACGAAATGTATAGAAGAAATAAGAACTGACAGTAACAAAGACAGTTTCGTTTGTCTTAATGCAATCTATGTATTGCAAATTATTACGTATTAAATTCTATTATTAACGTTAGAACAATGTTGGAATAATAATTTAAATTGAAACATAAAAAATGATTTATTTACCGATAATTTTTAGCTCACCGCCTCCCGCCAAAACACGAAAGTTTAGTCGGTAAAGTTACTGCAAAACGATACTCGGGATGTTATAGCTTCAAATCCAGTTCATGTCGATGATATTTGATCCAATATTTTCTTATTAATTTATTTTTACATGTTATATTATATTCTATAACTGATTTTCAAAAACGTTACTTTTGACGATTTTTTTTTTATTCCAAGCTCATTTAAGATTCGGGAGGTTCCTGCTTCGGATTTGAAAGGAGAAAATGCCCGATTGTCGTCGTTGCGGTGACCATCCGGACGAGACTGTGGCGGTGTGCCCAGCTTGGGCTGAGCACCACCGTGTTCTCAAGGAAGCAATCTGCGGCGGCGACCTCTCACTTCCGGCCTTAGTTCAAACCATGTTGCGCAGCGAGAGGTACTGGGAAGCCGTCTCCTCCTTCTGCGAAGCAGTCATGCTAGCTAAGGAGGTTGCGGAGCGGTTGAAGAAAATATCCTCCTCACGCTTCAGCCGCCGTAGTAGACGCTCCGGGCGTTGGGGATCGCGGGTCTATCTTCCGCCACCGTAAGTGCGGGTCTGCGGAAAGCGAGCAAGAGTAGCTCGTCGCCCGACCAGAAGCGCACCAGTAGCGTAGCGTACCTCGCGCGCCTCGAAGAGCCATCAAACCACCGTAGACGAGGCCCTACAGGCGATATCAAGCCGGGTTGAAGTCGTAAGCGCAATGATGTACCGCGACTTATCTCGGAGCAGGAGAAGATGCGGAGGGTTTTTAGTCAGTAAGACTCAATCTGACACGGTTGGGTCAAGAGGGGTCCACTCGAAAACAAAAGCTTATTTAAGATGACAGCTACTTATTCTTTAAAGATTTAAGAAATTATAAACAAAACCAACCTTTAAATAAATTTCTATTACAAATCAAAACATATAAGACACAGTGAAAGTAAGTGAATACATTTGTAAGTTTTGTACTTGTTAATTTTTTTTAATTCTTTTTTCAAGTGTTCAACTTAAATTTTTTCTTCATATTGACTGCTTCCAAAATTTTCATTAGAGTGAATATTTGAAACATAAAGGCAGTTTACAAATTAATTCTCAACTATAACAGTGTAAATGTCGAGTCTAAGCTAACCGGAATCGGTTTAATTTCAAGCCTCCTCGAGTGGTGTTTCGTGTAGTGACCGCCATCCGTCTTGTCATTTGTAAACGCTGACTGCTTTAATTGACTTCTGAGAGCAACTTCCGAATGCAGTATTTCTTTGCTGTGTTACATGAGAGTACTCAGTACCGTTTTCTACACTATTAATATTGTTAGTATTATAGTGCAGCGCGGTTATTTTGTTTGGATGTAATTAAAACCTATCAAATTACTATGAAAGTAATTTTTAAATCATAACCACCACTATAAAATTTCAAGTTTGTTATGAAGAAAATTTTTCGTTACACCACAGATTGATAAGATTTCTTAAAGTTATTGCATACATCCAGAATATTTAAAATAAAGTCATATTTAAAAAAAAATCCGCAATTTTTTTTTTATACAACAAGGAATAAAATGGGTAAATCCAAAATTATATGTGAATTATTCGAGCATTCTTGAATAATACGATTATCAATGCTTTAACCTAATTAATAAACATCCGATGTCACCGCAAACAACCCCGAAGAACCGTTTTAGTAACAAAATTATGAACTAGCCAATTAAATCAAAAGTTTCAATTTCTATCTCTAAGTTAAATAATAAACAATCTGTATCCCGTGACAAATAAATTTATGGCTCTAGCTTTAATTGAAACGGTCCAATTCATTGTCTCGTATAGATATAAAGTTGCTGGAATTAAATATATTCTTATTGTAAGTAAAACATGTTCGTTTAACTCATATATGGAACATGAAAAACGTATACATCAAATCTTTTGTCCTAACCACATAAGGTGTATATCATATGTGTATTGAATTTACTAGAGGTAAAAAAAACGGAGATGTTTTTCTTGGAAGCGATGTTTCAGGGTTGGCAAGGGACTCACGATGTTAATGAAAACCTATCAACGTACTTATGAATCGGTAAAAAGAACTATTTAAAAAACGTAATCACTCATCAAACACATAAGCAACAAATTAATATTTTCCTTGGAGGACAGAAATCAACTCCATTCCATAAAATTAATATCCACGTGAGTGCGTGTTTTATTTATGGGACAATGAATTATATAGTTGGAGCCTATCTTGAAATGTTTATCATTGTTTTTGCTTGTAAAGTAATCCTAGAGTATGAAGTGATCAAAATGAAAAATATATTTTTTTATATCGAAACTATTATTATCTGTATTTTTTTATTAGGTATATGTAGTATGGCCTTGTTCAAAATATATTGTATCATTAAAACACAGAATAAATAATACACGTTGTTACCATTAAAACCTCAATCGCTAATAATATAAAAGTACTCCAACTTACATTAGTTCTAAAATAATAGAAAATAATCTTAGTCATTTTTCAAGTTCAGCAAAATTACATCTTCTAAGACCACTGGTCAAATGACCATCTATAATCATTTACATTTGAATATTAATTAGTTGTACTATAAGATTAGAATAACGTAAATATGTGTACAAAATATATAATTCTCAAAGAAATAAAATCAAAATGACTTTACATTTCCATCCCTCTGCTTCCCCTCTTTCGATTTCAAACAAAATACGTCCCCAAATTCTCGTTTTTAGGCACTATTCGATATTTATGTTCGCTACGTGCTTGATTTTGGTGTTTCGGTGCATGTTTTCGTAAATTTTAGGTGTCTGTGAAAAGTCAAATATCAAAGATTTTATTTTGTAAGTTGCGATACTTAATATTTTATTTAAAGGAAAAAAAACTTGTGTATCGCAAATAATGATTCAGTTTTCAAAAGCAATTATATAAAATAAGATATATAAAAACTAGACAACCTTTTAACTTCGATTTAAACTTATATTGTAACACTTAGACGGAAGTGAAAACGCTATGTATACTATGGCACTGCGAAATAATTTCGGAACTTAATTTCGAGCAGCAAATATTGTCTTACCTGAAACACTAGACTTGAAAACGTGTCAAAATATTCGGGGCGGAGATTTGTGCATCCTATTTTCCAGCAAAATGTACTGTGGCATTATTTTATTATGCGGAAACTAATACAGAAATATACGACCTTATAATAATATTTAAACTTTTTCGGTTTGATTGTTTTTTAGATTATTCACAAACTCTTAAATTATTTGCAGTACTATTTACTCTCGTTCTAAATGCATCGAATACATATATAACTCCTTACCGTGATAATATTCTAGGATATTAACTGTTGGATAATACCTGGACATATTTTACCCTTAGTTTTGGCCAGTGTTCCCATTTATTTCATCGTTATTCTTTAAAAATGGCCCGCTAAAGGAATTAATTGGATAGAACTGTCAATCGACTTTATCACTACAGAAACAGTATTAGAGAAATCATTTAACTCCGTAGTTTGAGTTATTCTCTTCAGTTCTATTCTCCTTTTGTCGAACTATTCGAACTTTCCCAAAATACGATCTCGACTACATGGACCATGTAGACGTTACCATTTCTTATGTATGGATATTGTATATTTAAAGAACCAATTTTATATAGGAAGGAATTACTATAAACCAAAATCTTTCTTAAAGCCAAAGGCCACATTTAAACTGCCCATGTTGTCATCAACTTTACTAAAACATTCACGTTCAATACTTTATTCACAGGTTCCTTTAAGCATTTCTTTTTATGAGCTACTGCAGGTGTTCAAGATATATATCTACTAGTTACCTGCCCCGGCTTCGCACGGCCTCTTTACGAAAAATACAAAATAGGCTATTTAATTTTAAGAGTTATGTTATGGTAAACTTATGTTATGATAACTTTCAAATGGTACGCCCGATTTAAATGATTTAAAAAGTAATTTACAGATACTAATTGCGGCTTAAGAACGAAGTAATTTATTTTGATGAGCCTAATACCATATTTATGTAAATAGCTTTCCAATAAACGCTTTAGGAATGCCAACTTTTAAAAGTTGTAAAATAGATATAGTTTGTTATCCTTAAAATATAGACATATGCCACCGCGGACTTTTCTGTAGGCCTATATAAGATACATAATTCCATCACATATTATTTTGTTATATCTCAAAGACCTTAGGCAGCGTTTTCGTTAAAAGCTCTAAGACGGCTCATGTTTTCCCGACATCTTGAACAAATATCGTAAAAGTACACACAAGTAAATTTAAAAACCTACCAAATTATATACTAAACCTTTCTCGAGAATCACGCTATCAAGTGGTGAAACAGTTTGATATTCGGTGCAGTAGTTTTTCTGTTTATCGCGAAAAGACAGACAGACAGACGCGGCGAGGGACTTTGTTTTATAAAATTTATTTGTTGATTGATATAAATTTTATAGTATTAACCTTTGAAAGTACATTTTTACTAATTGACAGCATTTTATGGGCATATCAATAGGATTCGGAAACGATCCTCAAAGAAGGAATTACAATCAATTAAATAGTTACAAATGCATATATTTCAATCATTTAAAATATATATCTACGCATCATATATATGTGTATAAAGCTCTATTTAATTGAAAATTCGCCAAAAAGAACTAATATCACCAGCTGACACAAAGATTCAATTTAAGAACTATGATATCTGTGGTATAATAACTATTTCAGAAAACTACGACGCTAGCATTACAAAGCAGTACAGAGACAGCTCCCATACAATAAATGTACATGAATTTCATTCATACAATTCCAAATGTCCTAAAGATTACCCACACATGTTCTCTATACCCGCAAGCCAATATAAGGGGCAGTTTGTTCTTTTATGACCTATTATATTCTTGTTATGTACCAAATGTCCTATATAGCATGATGAATAGAAAAATGTAGCAATAAGGGCGGACCGGAAACAAAATTGCTTAGGTAATAACAAAAAAAATTGCTTTTCGGTCTAAAAACTTTAAAACACACAATCTTACTTTTCCGATTCAAGAATTATATAAAAAAAATCGTCATATTAAAACGAGTAAGGTAAAGAATGAACTTTAAATACTTAAAGTTCTAAAACATTTGCAGCTTCCTTTTAAAATAGAACTTTTTACAGGAAAGGAGACTATACTGGTGTGTCAAGGGGTATTTTTAAACAAAGCCTCCCAAATAACGATAAAATAGACTGAACCAAATACCGGCTCAAATCGCAGCGCATCCGGATATCTTTGAAAAGCCACGATACTGGAATAATCTGAAGAGCATTTTTATACGATTCAAATACGATTTTAGTATTAATTATTTTTTATAAAAATAATAACAAAAAGTCTCAAACATTAACAGCGTATTAGATAACATTCAAGAAATTTTTATTAAATCGAAAGTTTACTTGCAAAACCGTTACGCAACTCTTAATGTTAAGTTATTGTAAAAATAAAATGTTTTAGCTTAAGAATATATTTATTTTATCAAAACTATGTCTTTGATAGTCTCTGTAAATATTCTATATCCATAGAGTGAAAACGATTGCCGAACATAGCTTTGGATAGCTCCAAACCGTCTGGTTCGCCAAATGGAGGGGGATTTAGCTATTTTATTACATTACGATGTGTGATGTTCCAATTTACTGATTTGATTGGTAGCAGCCTAGAACGGATTTTGTGACCCAATTTTTATATAACGAAATACTCATATTACTGCTCTCATTGTGTTTAATGAAAAAATAAAAATTTATAGGCTTTCAATATACATACTATATTACAGAATTTTCTTTATTTTCAGTAAATATAATCACTTCAACATTGTGATAAAGGTATGCATCTATTCGTCCTAGTGTCTCTCACGTTGGGCGAGTTGCAAAAACATTGTGGGATATCACAAGGCCCGTATAATTCGCCGTGTACTGTAGGATTGTCACATGAAGGCTCGGCTCTTTGAGGACAGTATAATACCGAGTGCTCGCCAGCTGGACATTTTCCTATAAAAACAGACAGCATTGCATATTAAGCCCCTCATAAGCATTTATAAAATAAATAATAAAATAGAATAAACGTATCTCTATTCGATGTAACGAAAAATGTTATTTATAAAAGAAATATATTTATTTTGTTCTCGCCAAAATCAAAAGTTTTTCGTTTGTTTTTCTTTGGATAGTTTTTATTAATAGAAATTGTATGGAAAGATTCAATTACTTTGATGACATTATTTATGTTGAGGGCCGACAAAGAGGCGGTCAAACTGAAGTAATGTGATGCTCTTGGGACAATTGGAATGTTTCATAAAATAATGCAATTGGGCTTTAATGAAAAATGAGTGCAATTAATTGCGTACTATTAAATTCAAAGTGAATGAATTGAAATTTGACGCAAATAATATTAATTACACACGATAAATCAACACAATAATGCTTTATTGTATAAACTTGGTTTATACAATAAAGCATCCTAAATAATTACATTTGGGAAAATTTAGTAAATGAATAAAAATATCAAATCTTCTACAATTCCCACATTACATTTGAGTAACAAACAAAAGTAATTTAAAATCAATGCAGAATTCGAGGTACATACCAAGAAATTAAAGTTATGAAAAATAGAAAAGGTCAAACGACTACGTACTTATAGGAATACCTTGACCGAGAACGACTGTGAAGGCGACGGCCGCAAAAAATAGAACCAGAAGGTGCTTCATTATAAAATTACTACTAGAGTTCTCTCAAGTCAACGTAAAGATTACTTATGTGACCAAAAATAAAACTACTAACGTTATATACTTTAAGGAAGTATATCGGGGAAAAACCGCAACAAAGGCGTTTGGTTCTGCTCATAGATTATGCTGATTTAGGTTAAAAACATATCCCATATTGAATAGCGTTAAAATTATTCATCGTAATTTATTGTTTCGAATAACTAAACATAATTTTCCTTAAGTTTTCTGTTCTACATAAAAACATTTAATCCTTTCTTTATATATATATTGTTAAATATAATAGATGTTGGCTAAAGAAAAGGACATAGAAGAAAAAATACATACATATTAAAACATATTTTTCAAATTAGATTCGACTTAACAGAATCATATGGTAATTTGAATAATTTGTACTAAAGTGCTCATAAGGTCCCTCCTACCCACATTACAGCAAAATAGGTTCTGCCCTAAAACCATTTCTGTGTTCGAGGCAAAACCAGCAGTGGGATTCTATTAAGTTTATTTTAAAAATTCTGAATCAGCCACTCAAATGACAACATTTTTCTTATTTACAAATCGTATATCTCAAACATTATATAAAAATCACTAGAATCATCCCAAGTTCATAGCCCTGAGCTGCTTGACACCGAAAATGGAAAAACTTTAGATTGTTGGACATTTTTTTGTCACCCCAAGTACAAGGGTGAACACAGGCGTATAAAATAAAATTTAATTTTGATAGGTGAACACAAAGATCCGTATATTTTATAAATATTCCTAAATTTAAATTTTGTCTTATACAAATAACTGTACATATTTATAAAATATAACAAAAAAAATATTTATATTCGTTGTATATTGTTGATGATTATATGAATCAACAAATATGTATGTATATAATAACCAATTATTTGAAAAAAAGACAGTTTTGACGTTTTACTCTGTATGGTCATCCTTAGATGCTTATTAGAAAATATAACTCCTTGCCCTCCGTAGTGAAAATAAGCAGAAAAAACATCAGACAGAAGTTCAAAGTTTTTTTGATTGTTTTTGTTTTTGTTGTTCACTTCTGCCAGAGATTAAAATTGTATTTTAATGTTACGTTTCTTCGATCTTATTTTTATGACAGTTGATCTTCCGTTTTACGTATTCTCTTAACGTCGTTGGATTCTTACGATTTCAATATAATATTTATTCTTATTTGAGAGTTAATAAGAGTAAATTTAAATTATTTTGGAGCTTAACCCCTTAGACAATATTATGTTAACATATATATTATTACGGTATATATTTAAACTATTAAAATACATACATAAGTGAACGATATATAAAATAAATAATAAAATGATTCATTTATTTTATAAACGAGATGTCATCGGGTCACATTATCTGACGTATCAATTTTGTATGACTAATTGAACATCAATTAATTTGATTGGCGCTATAAAGATATCGCTTTTATTCGTGACAGAAATCGAATGTCGTAATCAACTGTCAATTTTTTTATTAAAACGATTTTTTTTTTAAACATCCAACAAGACCAGTGTGAAAGATATATCATAATTAAAAAATGTTTTAATTAAATAAAATGTAACACTGGTTTTATTGTTTAATAAAAACATGTATAAATAGTCTCCAATTTACCTTACGATTCTATCAACTTATTAGGACAGTCTTACTGTTACAAGCTTTTTGTAGAGATTATATTTGTATTTTGTCATAAACGAGTATTAACTGGCCTTCTTACCACCTCTGTAAATTAGAAGAAAAGAGTTGTTGTGGTTTTATGACACCTTCAAATAGGTGATTATTTGTTTTTTAAATATTGTTTCAAAGAAAAAACGGGAAGTAATTCTGTTGCAGTGCATAAAAATTGTGTTTTACCCTTAGCTGATCTACTGAAAACTGGAAAAGGATATTAAGGAAACTGAGTATTTATTTAAATTTGCGTACTAGCTATTTAGCGACGCATCTTTCACTCTCGAGCTTCTGCTGTAGGCTGAAATACGACATGCGATAGATGAGTAATAATTTATATAGCTATGGAATGAAACTCTTATCATTGAATGAAAGTGTGAACAATTCCCCAGATTCAGAGTAACCGTTGAATTTAATTAGATGATAATGAAATCATTTCGAACATTGTCATACAAAGCCAATTTCAAATTCAAATGCGAAAATTGCATTTGAATTTGAATGATACTAAAAGTTTTACGATTTTATATTGTCGGCTGCAATACAATGTGTCAATTGATTTTATGTATATTTATAAGAACGCGCATTAAATCAATACCAGTCTAATTCGATTGGAAACGGAAAAAAATTACTGAATAATGCAATCCGAAATTCAAATTTGTAACTTACATTTGAATATAAACCATATAGAAAGTTTCTCGATTTAATGTTTTTCATATAATTTTTGTATGCATAATATCCATCATAGCAATTGTATCCGATCATAGATTGTTGACGATACGATATTGAGGCCAATTTTATCAATACATTTTTGTTACCATAATTCGATTGGAATCCAAACAATGGATGTCGTAAATTGAGAATTCCAAATTCAAATTTGTAAATTGCATTTGAATTTAAATCACACTAAAGTTTTACGATTTAATTTCGCCTGACTATGCGATACAATCCAGTTAATATCCATTATCCCTGTTTCCCTTTCAATAGCACTCAAAGACATTCCCTTTATACCAAACAATATTAATAGACAAGTACGAAGTTGTAAAACAGCCCTAAACTCCTAACAATATTCTCAAGTTTAAACTACGCTATGAACAAGACATCAAATGTAATGCCCATAACACCCTTAATAAGTCGTTGGTTTCCCACTATCACACCGTGATATATCTTTAAATCTTTACTATTTAGTTATAAATAAGAATGATAACTTTGTCCGCTAAAATATGGTATTGGACACGGCATTTTCCCAGTTATATCATATCTTTTATTTCTAGCTATGTATTACACAACGGTGTAACATATATTTTGATGCGTCAATATATAACAGAATATGAATTAAACCTTCATGACTTTGACCATTTATTACGGCTTTATTTAAAGGGTCAAAGAAACTTATCTTTACTACTTAGTGAAGTATACTAATTAAAATTTTGTTAAGTAACACGTCACTCAAAGTCTTAAGATTCTACATAGATATATTTTTATGTGTCATTTATATTAACAGTTTGAATGGAAATAAAAGGAAATTATACCTCATGTTAGTTTAAAGTAAGATTAATTTAATTTGAGCCTTATTCCCAAAGCAATAGGACAAACATCGATAAATTATTCAAAGCTCTTGTAACAAGAAGTTATTACTCATGTATTGCTTACTAAAGCGAGAAAATTAGATGACCAAGTTTGGATATTCAACATAATAATTTATTTAGAACTGAGGCAGTGTTTTGCTACAGGCGTAAGTTAAATTAGAATATTTTAAATGGAATTTAAACTTATCCATCTAGGATGAAATCCCGCATACCAGCGCTCTGTAATATTGCAGAACGTGTAAAATTGAAATCATCTTAGAGATTTCGTGAACCATAAATATTGTAGGTATAAAATTGTTTCGAAAAAACGTTTTCAATTAATATTTTTATATCTAGTTGTTAATCCAGAACTTAACTGTGATGACATCAATGTGACCTTCCTGTGACATAACAATTGTTTTGAACCGAAAAGTTTGTTTTCTGAACGAGTATTTTGTTCAACTTTTTAGATATGCATAGAAAATTACTTTCCTTCTTTTTAAATCCATTTATTCATTCCTTATCTAATTGCTCTTCTGTGGAACTCTTCCTTCCACGAATATATCTTTAACATTTTCTTAAATCAATTAACTCTCTCAAACTGGGTCACAACCTTCTCTTTAATTTTGTCCACTCCACTACCCTCGGGTTACAATCCTCAAAAATCAATGGGTACTCACATACTTGTTAAGGAGTAAATTTTCAGAACATCTATTTTCTGCTGTCAGGCTTCTTTTACAAGAACCATATTCACCTCGAAGTTTTATATACATAGTAACTCATTCTTCACCTGTTCAATTCTGGATTTGCTATAGCTATTTTCATATCCTTACTTCTCTAAAGATATCTATCTATAGATAAACAAATGTCCGTTACTGATTCTTATAAAATTGCCTTAAGGTCCTTATCTTAAATTCCGTAGCTGACACACTGCCTTTTTATTAAAAATACATTATACTTACATAAACCACCTCAATTTACATTTTATCAAATAAATCATTATTTTTCTTAATTATGTTAACAATATAAAGAGTTGGTTGAGCTTACTAATTTGTTCCACAAGTCAGAACTGACAGAAAATTTAATTTTCTTAATCGCCCAAATTTGTTTTGCCGATTCAAAGAGTCCGTCTACGCGATTAAATCTCTTTGGACAAGATTACAAATTTTGTCATTTAGTAAATTGTACTTTGCTCCAAAGTATTAAATATCTCAGCTTTTTTGAGTAAATTAACAATAATCGTGGCTTTAAAGAATGTTAAAAGTTTTAGTAATCCAATAATTTACTTGCAAAAATTTATTCATTTATAAAAATTAATAAAATAGTTCTTTTTTTTAATAATTCATAAAACCACTAATTTAAAAATTTATAAAACATAGTGGTAAATAGCATTTTTGACAGATAATTTTTCAAAAAAATAAATGAAGGAAACAATCATATAGAATACAAGACCGGTGGCTGTTGTCTTCAATGCCGCTGTCAAAAAAATTTTTGAAGTCAAAAAGAAGCTTACAACCGTGGAACTGCTGACGTGATAGATGATTCTATACCTTTAATATACTCGCAAACAAATTGTTAATACAGGCATTATCTAATCCGTAAAGCCTAACGATACAAGTCGTTCTTTATTTACGACACAACGACTTACAACTTCCAGCTGATTTATCGTCTGGAGCAACGCTACGATACGCTCCGTATAAATCATAGCGCAGATGGCGAAAACGTTTCTCTGGATGTTTTGTTTTTTTTTAATGCACGTCTTGTGGGCTTTCCCAGACAGATATATATCGTATACAAAAGATTCCTTTATTCTCACTTAAAACCAACACACTATAGCATTTAGGATGACAATCAAATCCTAACAGTGACGTTGTAGACAAAAAAAAACATTTAATACATTTTCATTTGTATAAAAATGTTGACATGTAAAAAAAGAATTTTATTTGTTTTATTTGTAAGTATAATTACTAAAGACATCCTCTTCAATAAACATTTTTATCGCTAAGAATATTTCCGTCCAGTAGAACTTTTCAATTAATTTACACAACAATTTGTCAAATTAATTTGTGTATTATTCTTGAGTTATTTTGTTTTTGGTAGCAACAAACGATCTTATTATCTAAAACTGTCCTTTTATCGGGTATAAATTATAATGGTATTTACTTTTAAAATATCAATTTGTGAACACTTTAAAATTATTTCTGCATTAATTTTCATAAAGTTGTGTAGTTATAGCGTGTAAACAAATAATTAAAATAAAAGTGTTATTTAACTGCACAATACAAACTTTAAGTTACAGATTATTCGTTTGGGTTCTTATCTTAGTTTAATAAAAGGAACGAGAGGGAAAAAATCTGATTTTCTGGTTTAACGATACTCGTGATGCATATGTAATTATATGAATTGGTTCGGCTTAAATTCAATCTATCCAGGATAAGTCTTAAACCCTCACCTGTTTCAATTTTAATTCCTAACCGATTTAATTCCTACTTGTTATAAAATTTTAATAATACTTCGTTTTCGTTTAGCGGACAGATGTTTTTTATAAAGATCAATTAAATTAAACATTTGTTAAAATTTCATTAAGAGTTATGTCAAACGTGTATAAAAGATTTTATCTGTTCCAATAATATAATAGTTCTTTATAAAAGAATACTCAAAGTGAAATATATCTGTAATGGGATATCATAAAATTATAACTATAAGGCCACCTGCTGACAGTATGATCCAATAGATACTTCACTTCCCTATGATTATAACGCTCACTGAAGTGGTTTTAAAACATTATTACCAGAATTTTTACGATCTTTGAATTGCTACATATTATAATGCATTGACATTCAGTAACTAAATGAGATAACCTTTATCTCAGAGATTGGGACATGCGATGCCCATTATCCAATCACGGCAATGTTTACACTTTGTTAGACCCCCTATCAATTATTCACATTTAGTTAGAAACTAATGTAAGCAAATCAAACAGTAGCCGGTGGGCAATTGAATCCAAAATTCATGTGTCGTATGAACCCCTTTGCCGGAATTGCCATTCGGATATAACGTGACATGGATACTTTCATTTTATCCTGTAAATTTGGTCCGCAGTTAGGAAGAGATAACTAGGACATTTTGGACAGAACACATCAGTACATTGTGTTCATGTGTTGAAGTTTAACGAAGCTATAATTCAGGACAAATTATATATTAAAGAAAAAATTATATAAAGATGTATGTGATAACACACATCTTCATATTATACATTACATAATACGTTAGGGAGTTAACGGACTGGAGACAATGTTTTCAGTAATCAGTTTGTTTCATTTGACGGCTGCCTTGTAGATATGTGACTTATTTATCTTCTACTACCTTCAGGTCTAATACTGCGACCGCAATAAGATGACGGTCATTTAGGCGACCACTGTTGTTCAGATAAACAGACGCAGGTTAAACTGACGGTAGGCTAGAGAATATGCATTGAGCAAACAAAATATAATGGGTTTGGTTTCAGATCCTCGCTCGTTATAAACAAAAACCTATTAAATATATATTTTTTGTCGATCACAGCATTTTCATAAAGGACCTTTTTAAAAAGCAAAGTCCTACACTGCTTAACAAAGTCGCTTAAGAGTTTTGCCTTGGCGAGTAATATTACGAAGTTGTCTATTTTGATTCAGTGTTCGGGAACAAAACTAACAATAGTACACATTAATTTATATTATGAATTTACATTATAATCTTTTACACGTGTTAATCCTGAACAAACACAATGTTATTTTAATGAAATATCCTGATACAAAAACCTTTCTTAATTTCATTCAATTATAACCCCTTTTATAAAATGTAGTACGTACGAAATTGCTGTATTAATATTAAATTAAATTGTATAGAGCCAACATTCATTACTAAAGTTTTAAAAGGAATTCCGATACTTTGGTTTTCCTTTGTAAAGCATTAAAGCAAAACATTGATCTCATTCATTGTACTATCGGCGAATGTGCTAAAGTTTATAGTTGTAACAAAACAGATATTTTAAAGTAACTAAGTATAGAAACTTTGAGAAAAAAAGCAACAGAAATAAAAAAAGACCAATGAAATATATACAAAGATGAATAATTTAATGAATCCCAAAAATATTTAATTAACCGTTGTCAATCAAAATCCTTTTAAACAATTAATTTAAATTTCGCTATCGTGAAACCTGTGGAGCGCTCTCAGTTAAGCGAGATTCAGTTAGTATTGTTCTTTGTGGATTGCCATTAAACCTTAGTTAACTTAAAGGTAAAGAAAATGTATTAAATTCAGTGTTAATTACAGACGGTTATTGTGTTTCATTGGTTTTGTTATGGTTACTGTTTGGTTAATTGTATTCGAGACCATTTAAACAAGATTGAAAGAAGACGTTTTTATTGTTTGAGATCACTATAACAGTTAAGATCAAGAAGATAATATACTTGATGTAATCATAATAAAGTTGAAATGGGACGGATATATATACTGATATATATATATATATATCAGTAAAAGCAGAAACAAATTGTATTGAGGCCAATTTCAGCATGGTTGGTTTCGATTTCCAGTCTTCTGATTTGGAAGCCGGTTATTATGCAATACACACAATAGCATTTGGAATATTTGATAAAGATCAACTTTAATTCCTCGATTTTGTCGTCGCTTTATAAGATTTTATAGTAGTTTTAAATGAGAAAAATATTTTGTATGCATACAAATTTCGGATCATCGTTTTATTTAACCAATTTATATTTTCGTTTGAGCTTAAATTATTCTTCGCAAACAAAACTATTTCGTTTGTTAAGTATTTCATGCTCATGCTCATCAAAGAGCATTAAAAAAGCGCTTAGTCAGGCTGGTTATATCATGATTTTTTTTGTACTTCCATCTCTTCCTGTTAAAGGTATCATTCTCATACTTATTCTGTGGGTATTATTGTCTCAATTTGTGTATTTTATGACATCAGTGATATTGTAATATTAGTACACATATATATATGCTTAAGGTAACCTGCAAGAATTTAGAGAGCGTATCTTGATTTCTTACCGTGATGTTATGATGTTGAAAGATTTTTTTTTATTATTTTAATGACTTCCCCTACACATGTTACTTCTAGTTTCAGCAACAGGTATAGCATTCAACATTGTGAGCGATATTAAAACGATGTTGCCTTTCGTATTTATTACTTCTCGCTTTTCCTCAACCATCACAACTTTTCAAATACCGCTTTAAGATTAATTGAGGAATTTCCTCATACATTTTTCTAATATGGTCGTTCCTATTTGCGAGAAATTCAGGATAAACAATCTTTAAACGTAGCATAGTTGTCGACCCTCGCATAGTATATGAAATTCTTGTCAGCGTTTTCGTTTTGCTCTGTAGAGCAGATGTTCAGTGATAGCGTACTGCCACTTAAAAGCCGAGGAGCATTTCTAAAAACCAGATATAATTTTATATTAAAACATCCCAACGTCAAATATTCCTGTCCATTGAACTTTTCCCTAAACGATTTCCTGACACCTCTAGTTATCAGATAAAAATTAACATAATTGTTAAATCAATTAAATAATTAGTGGGCATATATTTCTATTTTGAATTAATTAAATATATCTGGGAATTATGCAGTCATTATCGCCGGTAATAAACATTACCAAATTAAGTATTAGTAAAACAAACGGAAACGGGGCGTAATTAATAGGCCGCGTAATTTTGTGCCGTGAAATTAATTTGAGGTCGAGCCGTGTTCTTACATATTATAATGACATAAAAAATAGAACGTGAAAAATTTAATCATTCAAATAAATAATACTAAGATCAGTGACAAAATTGAAAGGAAAATTATTAATAATTCTATCAAATTGACTATAAAAATATTACGTGTATTCATAACATGAAAATTATATAGCAAATTAGTTATTTCATTTAAAACCAAAAGTTGCCATTAATAAGAGACTATATTTTTTTCTTTAAAAAATAATTTTATACTTAGTGTGTACAAACATCTGCGGTCACGAGGTCTTTACTTCCATACGGAACCCAACTGACATCTGTCCAAGTGGTTGAAACAAAATAAATTATTTAGACGCAATATCAAATGTTCCCATGTGTGCCTACTTTTTACCACTTACAATTTCAGAAATCAAATTTAGAAAAGTTCTCCCTAATCTAGTGATTTACGATAAAAATGTTATGTCCTTCGTCAGCACTTTCAACGCGTATTGAAAGTAATCAATTAAATGTACAGGAGAAACTATAAAGGATATAAATAAATGTAAAACTTTAAATAACATAATCAGAATTTATCGTTAGATTTTATCTATAAGTTATATTTGACACAAAACTCTTTAGTAATATTTTCATAGTAATTCTTTTAACTCTGTAGAATGAAACGATAAGAAATAACATAGTTACCTATACAAATAACTTTTAGTTACAGAAAAGGCGATATTTACAGAATCCCAACAATGGAATCAAAGGGATTCCAAAAAAGCAACCACAAAAGTAAAAAAAAAATTGCTGTTTATTCACAAAGAAGGAACGCAAATTCTTTGCCTTTAGTTAGAGAACGTCAGTGTTTTTCTTTACAAAGCTTTTTACTGGAGTGAAATCACTTTTCATATACCCTCTGAATCTTTCTTACTTGTTTTGTCATCACCTCTTTGTAGAAGAAAATGATTTTTATTTAGTACAAATTTACAATTAATTTTTAAAATAATGCTTAATTTAATAATGTCTGTATTTAATTTGTCGAATATTATTCTCACATAACGGAAAGCAATAGGTATAATTATTTATGTGATATTATGTGATGACAAATGATAAATAGTGGTGATAAATGATTACTAATAATAATTAAAAAATAAATGAATAAGTACATATATATGTTTAAAATTAATTAATAACTAATGAGATCTAAGACTTTCGCGAGTTTTATTCATTTAAATGAAACTAATATTTTTTGGATATACTACGCGTGCTTTATTTTTTCACACACGTGCTTTATACATTCACATCTCGTCTACCCGTGATCACCTTACTGAAAAGTCGTCCCGAAACGTCGGGAGTATGTAGTTTTTTACAAAAATAAAGCATGCGTAGCATATCCGAATAATATTATTTTCATTAAAATAATTATGAACTAATTGACCGTTTACTTTGATTAAAAAAATACTTTAAATCCTGCTTAGTTAATTCTTTGGGTAATAACCATAATCTCAACACCCCAATTTTGAGGTAATTTTTCGAATTAGATAATTAAATTGTCTCCTATTCTAGTTTCAGTTAATCAAAAAAACTCGTGGGAGAATTATCAGGTGGAAACTTCAACGATCCTCTAAGTAGTTTTTTATTCCATAAGGATTCCTGTTTTTGAGATTTTGAGAATTCTGTTATTTTCAAGTATCTAGAAAAACAGTATATGAGTTTTTACATGATTTTACACATTTATTTTTTCTTGAGAAATTAATAGTCTTTTTTGCAATGATTGCTTCCGTAAACTTGTTATGCCAGGCATTCACAGCAAGTCAGTTTGTCTAAACTATATTAATTTTAAGTAGAAACTAGCATTTTATTTTCCTGCAGCTGTTCTTTCTTCAATCTCCTGTTCTAGCTCCAACAGTCTTTGCAAAATCCTTTGGCGACGCCTTTCCATAGGTGTTTTCGACCACCAAGATTCCGCTGCTGCATCCTTATAAATTAAATAAAAATAATAATTAGAAGCCGAAAACATGTAAAAAAAAAACTGTAGAATAAAAATCAACATACATATTCCACATAAACTGGTTCTAGAAGACTAAGTTGCAACGCTATCTCGTGAGCAGTGAGAGCACAAACGCGCAGCTGTAATCTTCTCTTAGTGGTAAGAATTGCTTCCAATGCTGATAATAAAGTCCCTAAAAATAATTAAATTTAAATATTATACTCGTACTCTATTATTTCTTTTCAATAAAACATATTTCTGTACCTATTGTATACGAATCGGACAATCTTGATAAACAAGATAGCTCTAATCTAGGTGATAGAGCACCAGCTCTATGAAGTTTTGTCCGCCACATAAGCGAAATACTTCCATAATCACCTCGTGGTATCTGTATCACTTTTGAATAACATTGAAAGAGAAGCTTTTGCTCAGCTTCCCAAGGAGTTTTTGATGTACCCACAAATAAAACGCAGTCTTCTGGACATATCCCTATTAATTAATATTTTCGCTAATTAATAAATCTTGAATCTTGATTTCATACTATTAGAAACATTAATAATGATTTATAATGTTACTTCCTGAATTAATCATTGACATGATTAACATAGAGGTTCTTGCTCTTGTCGGCGAATTTCTCTCTATATTAAAGTGAGCTAGCTCAACATTGATTTAAAGTGAGTGATTAAAGCAATAATTTAAATCCCTTAAAGGAAAAAAATAAAATAATTACCTTTTATTATTTTAACTAAATCCTTCTTCAACCGCTTTGGGTCGGTTTTATCTGTTTTTGGTATCTTTTTTACGAAAGGCTTTTCAGCGTCATCCATCCAAATAACTGACGGTTGCAGGAGTCTTGATACTTTCATTACGAGGTGTATTAGCATTATTAATCCAGATTTTCCTGGATATTTTCCAACTATGTTCGCTGGACTCAAATCAAATAGTGTTGCCCCGGTTTCATGACATATTGCATAAACCAACATCTTCTTTCCACTTCCTGAAGGGCCTAAAAGTGATAGCATGAATGTTGTCTGTTTTTAATAAAATCTAATGAGATCTAAGATTTTCGCGAGTATTCATTTAAATGAAACTAGTATTATTCGGATTTACTACGCGGTCTGACACCTCGTCTGCCCGTGATCACGGTTGCTGCAAAGTAACCGAAACGTCGGGATTATGTAGTTTTTAAATAATAAAATCCGCGTAGTAAATCCGAATAATACTAGTTTCATTTAATAAAATCTTCTATTTGCAAACAAAACACTTGTTTAAAATACCTGTTATCAAAACTGATCTCATAAGTGGGGCTCGTGCTCTTATAGTTTCAGATCCAAGGGGGAGAATGCAATATTCTTTGACTAATTGTCGAATGTCACCCAAGCATGGAGTTGGTTCTTTACCTTCTTTCCTATACTCTGATCCCACAAAACTTTTTTCACCTATAAAATCGTCAATTTTTACAGTTGGATAAGATCGAATAATACCATTGGTAACCAATTCTTCAAACAGTGATTCTGTAGTTCGGTCTGGAGTAAGATCTTTTTCTTTTTTCTTCTTATTTTTCTTACCACCTCGCCGTACCTTTAATAGATTTAAAGATTTAATCGCCATACAAAATATGTACTAAGAAAAATCCGTTTTTGATAGAGAATAATTACTTTTTTTTGTGGCTTTTTACTCTTTTTTCCTTTATGAGCTCTATCCCGGTCCAATGCTGCCTGTAGTAGTTCTAACTCACTTCTCATTGTTTCGTCAACAATATTTCTTATTTCTTGTTCTACTTTAAGCATCTTTTCTCTCTCTACCATATCTGAATCATATTTTTCATTCTGATTATTGCCATCGTCCCTAAATTTCCAAATATCTTCGTATCTATAAGAAAGCAATTCGAATAAAATATAGAAATGGAGAAAAAAAAATTCTTGTAACGAAACATACTCCTCATTTGCTTCAACCATATCCTTCAAAAAAGAGGAAGGATTACATTTAAATGTTTTTAAATCTTCAACTTCGTCCTTATTTTTCGCATCCTCTGTTTTATTACTCTTCTTATCTTTGCTCTCCTTACTTCTTTTGGAATCTTTAGATGATACCGGAGATGACTTGCTCAAATCACTATCCATTCTAGTTCCTATGATAATAAAAGATATAATAATTGAAAATGTTACACATAAATACGCGTACATTCATAAATTTAAATAAAGAAAATAAGACCTTGTCTACTAAACATCGCTCTACTACCACCTCCTTCTTCTGAGGGAAGTTCTGGTAATTTTCCAGTTCTTTCATAATACTCTAAAATCCAACGTCTAAGTTCATCGCTTATTCTTTCATTTATTTTTGCACCATGCTTAACTTTAATTCTTTCCTCAGTTTTTTCCAGTGCGTCTTGAAATTCTTTCTCAAGCTCCTTTTGACGATCACGTCGACTTTGTTTAACCTATAAAGACATTTTGTTATTGTTACGTGTTTAAATAATATAAAATTTTATTTGTTTACCTGTTCAGCTCTCTCCATCGCCTTAGATTCGATGTAGGGTGGCAATTGCATTCCAATTAAAAGTTGCTCTTCTTGCTTTCTTCTGCGTGTTGCACGCCTGGCGATAAAACCTCTCCATACTCTTTGAATTGCAGTAGCTGCCGAAGCTGACATTTCACCTTTTTGGTCGCGGCCTTTTTCTTTTAAAAGTCGTATTTCCTTCATGAATTGTCCCCTTGTAAAATTGTATCAAGAAATGTATAGTAATATAAACAAACGGAAAGTGAAAGAACAACAAAATGAACTAATGGATAAATTAAGGAGCGATATAATTGCAATATCAAGTAAGGTAACTGAATTCACCTCAATCGACCTTGCCTGGCTCTTTCATGACTTTGAATAATAATAACAGCCTGTTGCTCAGTTAATACAAGTGGTTTCGGTTTTGGTGGTTCATAACCAAGTTTTCTTAGAGTTTCAATTATAAATTCACGTCTTTTTTTAATGTGTTCTTCTCTTTCTCTTACAAAATATTGAGGAACACATGGTTCAGCTTCTAAAGGTGTCAAACTTAGTTTTTGCAAGACCTGAAATAAATTAATGTCTACAGTGTTGTAATTTATGAAAGATAAATCAAAACAAACAATATATATTTGTAAAACTACCTCATCGTCATCAAAGGTAAAATCAGATAAATGAAGTTCAACTAGTTCCTGTTTTATCTCCAAAAGCCTTCCTAAACAGGATTCAAGTAACCTTTTTATAATCAAGCGCTTTTGAGGATGTAAAATTTGATCGTAAACAGTGTCCAATCTTGACAGCAATATCGTGTAACGGACTCGTAGTTCACATAACAGGGGTTCGAAAGTTGATTTTTCAGCACTTCCAACTTCAAAAACGGCTTCATCTGCTTGTGTCGTTTCAACTATAAGCTCCGAGGTTTCACATATTAAATCATTGTATGTTTTGTTAGACATATTTGTGTTGTTACTTATTTCCTTAAGTCACTTCAACAGTTTCACATAATCTTTTAGTTTTATTAAATCACTAGATTTAAATCTGTTTGTTGTCTCACAAGGTAAACAGCAGTATCTACGCAACCCTATGTTCATATTTTTATAAGCGATATAATCAATACAATACTATCATAAATATCGATCAAACTATATTTATTTTAAAACCGTAAATAAATGTCCACTTAGCAATAATAAACCTTACTATTTAATACCTCACAGAACTGGTATTTCAAATTCTAAAACAAACTTCACTTCTTATTAAGGTTAATAAGAATGTTTTTACAATAAACATGGCATCAGCCAAATAATCCTAAATGAAATAACCTTAATCCTACTAAGGACATAAATAAAAAGCAAGTAATATTTCTACACCCACGACACTGCGTTGCGTGTAATCTCAAAAAATATGCGCGGCTTTATCGAACAAACAGGCGTCACTTCGTTTACTGCGGTTCACTGGCCACTTTACTTGTGAATCATTTTATGTACCAATTATATTCATTTGGAAATAAAAAAAATACAAAAAATTAAATACGAAATTTAAAAACACAGTTACGCACTTCCGTTATTACAAATATACCAAAATATACGAGCATATAATAAATGTAACATTATATTTTTTTGTTTGTTTACACGTAGAAAAAATATAGTATGAAGGCAAACAAGGAGCGAATCAAACTGCTATCGGTATGTTACAGTTGGATTAACGTGTTCTTGTTTGTTATTGTTAAATTATTGGGTTAAATTTTTGGGACAATGGCGTCCACTTTATCTTATCTAAGCCTTTTAACTCAATGACTATAAACGACATTAATAAGAGCTCATAGTTTTTTTTTTATAAATTTGTTTAAAGCAATAAATAAATTATGATATATTTTTGAGTTTTTGTTTTTTATAATACAACTTCATTACTGAATCTTTAATATTCTGTTATTTAAAAATATTAAAAACATGATTCATGTACTAAACTTAAATTCATCCACGAAAACTAATAAGATACATAACTAGAATTCTAATAATCTCAAATTATATCTTCCAAGGGAAGCTTAAAGCCAATATTAGTAATTTATTATATCCAGTCTATAATAAGGTTGCAAATTTAAACAAGCTAACTAACGCTATCGCAATGCTACATCTTGTTCATAGCTTTATTACTATGTTAAACAAAATATTCTTTCACTAAAACCATTAAGACTCTTAACGCTAGAGCCGTAAGGTCGATAATACTGTATATACTCAGTGCAAAAAGTTTATAAAATAAACAATTTCAAAAGTCGTTCAAGGATATAATATCCGTTGCCGAGCTTGTAATTATTGGAGTTTAAAATAAGGAGGATGATATAATTTGTAATGTAGCTCTTATCAACAATTATATACGAATAAACGATTTGGTTGAAAAACAAATACGTTACGTGTACATTCTGATGAAGATAGCACAATATTTAACTGTTAGTATTTACCAACTAATTTGATAGATTTCGGTTTGACTAAGCGTCGGTTTTGTCTCAGCAAATCAATATGCACACCAAGGCTTGTATATTTTATTACGTACTTTTAAACTATAATATGTTTATGTATCCATGCATACGATAAAAATCATAATTAGTGAAATTAAAATAATGCTTTGAAAACTATTAATTAACTTATAATCTTTGAGAACGTCTAGGTAATCTGTAAACAGACGATAATGTTTTCCACGTACGTCTTATTCACTTAAGTGGAAGGCTTTCCTCGAGGAAATTGCCTCAAATGGAACCTCGTGGAGGCTGACGTGCTAACTGCCTTTTAACTCTTTAAACTAATATATATTTGTTTAAACAGTTTGCAATTCAAGGTGCTTTAAGCCTTTTTCTCAAAGAGAAAAGGTGTCTTATCGCTTGTAAAAATTACGGATGGATTTCAAATACACAAGTATTAAAATGGTACAAATGAAATTTCTCTTTAATTTAAACAGGCGCTTCTGAAGCTCTTGGATTTTAATATTATCGAAAACTATGCTATTTCAAAAATAATTGACAATATTAATTCAATTTTAATAAGGTATTCAAAGAACTAAGAATAAACCAAGCTTATAATAAATAAAGGTACCTGGTTAATAATGTAAAAATATAAATTCTATTGTTATCCTACACGGGCACCGCAAATGGTTTGCAGACAAAATCAATTTAATCTTCAATTCTACATAACGTACTTTGTAACACACGGAGTGGCATGGCAAAGTTTCGAAACCAAAACTGCAGAACCGTAAGTTTGTAAAGACTAGAATATCCAATGCCACCTAAAATTGCTATTACACTGTTGGTTAGAATTGATTTTGTTTTACATACATTTTATTTAAAGTTTAGTTAAATGAAATGTACGTATGTGTGAGAAAATACATTACTGTCTTAATATAGTATTGTCAACATTTTTGATGACCATAATTGCGAGTGGTTTAATATCATAATTAAGATTTTTTATTGTCCATCAGATGAAAGTGTGGTAAACATTAGCATCATGGCTATTCATAATAAAGTCATTATGTGAAGAAATGTTAATGACGTTATTTACAAGGCGTCTGCTCGCCGATCATTAGCACTCACCATTAGCATATTATACTGGATAGGACATTGCTTTATCAATAAATTCTAACGAGATTATTACTTTTTATTCATAAAATTATCGTTCTGTGTTTTTTTTTTATTAGGTTATCAGGGTTTTGCTCTTCTTTTAGAAGCGTAAAATTCTATGTTATTTATAATATTCCAAACATTTTATGTTCATCAATTGATGTGAAAATCACTTTTACGGGTTAATAAAAATCATTTAAATCGTATTAAGTTATATTATATCTGTGTTCTCTCAATATCAGATAGGTGTGTTGGTCGCTTTGTTTTTGAGTAAAGACTAACGAGCCGTTGCCTTGATAGCTCATATATTTTTTGCAAAGTATAAATCTAGGTTTAACGACGGCTTAAATATTTTTTAAAGCAAGCCGTATAGACGATTTTGAAGATTCGTTACTGTGTGATATATGATAAAAAGAAAGCTATATTAGCAAATTTACTTAGAACGTAAACCTCCCCTTTTATTAAATAGGAATTCCAGTTTGAGAAGAATTTCAAAGGAAGAAGTGAATAAAATGCTAAATAAAGGTATATATGTTAACGCAAACTAAACAAAATTTAATCCGATGATCCAATATTTCAATCTGTGAATAATGAGCTGCGTACACAAGTTTTACAAAAAAAAAAAAAGATTATATTGTTCTTAATCTTAAATCGTGCAAAAAAATTCAACGATGTAGTATATTCAAAGTGTAAAACATGTTATTTTAGTATATTAACCCACGACCTTGTGCTCTGAACCCTTTCTTAATAGCGGTGAAAGAACATGCTCTTGCGCGGACAGGATAATGTCTTCATTTGAGATAATTCGACCGGCTGAGATTCACATTCCAACGAGATGGGTGGGACGAGCAATCTTATTAACTATTGAATATTTTATATGCAGCAGAAAATATGATCTATACGCGATCTTTCAACTTATTGTTTTAACAGGATCAAGTATAGCAGAAACAGTAACAAATCCTGTATTGAGTAGATTTTTTTTATGAAATATGCAAAAGCTATTTACCAATACATATTTTTATACTTTATTCTTCATAAATAAAAACCGAAGCATCCTAACGTTTTTCATATAGTCGTTTTTCTCAGAGACGAATCTCAGTCAAGCTTTAACTCAGCGGACTATTATTATTCTTGCGACAAACCAGAGGCTTATTAAAAATGCCAAAACCGCGCCGTTTCCTAAAATTGTTCACCGTAGTCTAAATATTTTATGACAACAACGTTGCGCAAATTGCAGCTTACTCGTAACATGCTGTAGAATTATTTTAGTCTGTGCAGTTTAATATTGTAAAACTGTTTAAGTTTACCCTTAGGATATATATTTAAGTAAAACATAGAAGCAAGTGTAATATTTTGAATGCGCCGAGTTTTTATGGAATATCATGTGTGCATAGATTCGAATAACTATATATTTCTATGTGTGTGTGTGTTTTTTTTTTTTTTAATTACAGAACAGTTTATAATAAATCAGAATTCGTTTTTTAAATAAATCCGACTACTTCTGTAAATATCTTATATGGAGGAGCTTACTTACTTTCTTTATATTCGAGTTAAGTAACGGCAAGAATCCAATATTTTATAATAATAATATTACATTAAGTCACTCTTGGTTCTAGAGGAATTTAATTTTAGACGGCGTTTTGAATGAACCCTTGAGGTGACCTCAATATTAAAAGGTCGGAACTTATTTTTTTGCTTCTTAATTATACATTTTGAAAAAACGGAAAAAATGTGTTTAAAGATTTATTAAAGCTTTCAACAAATTGAATAGGATCATTTATTAAATGGTCGATAACCTATACTTTTATCCCTTCTATATATTTACTACATTTGCTATCATAAACCGAGAAGTTTTATATTAAATATAAAACTTAGAAGAAAAATAAAATAAACATCAAACATAATTCAATACATTTTGTCATGGATAAGACAATTCAGAGATAAAAATTTTTAGGTAAATAACCCTTTCGCCTAGTAATTGGTGTATTTGACGTAAATTGAAGGCAACGCAACCACAGGAAGTAACTGCCTATTAATGTCCCATTTGCCGAAAGGACTCTTATTATAAGGGCTCTTGACGTTTTACGTGGTTAGAAATTACACAAATTCGGCGCACTCAGAAACCATATTGGGGATCTAAACGTGATTAGCCCCTGTGAAAAAGGTGTTCGGAGACCTTTTCGCTTATAATATACTGACAGTTTGGTTGAGTAAATTATATATAAATAAAAATATTCACCTTTTTATTTTTTACTGAGGATTAATATTTTTTCACAAACATCCTCTGTTTAAGGTGAGAATACATATATGAGCGTGTGTTCAGCGTATTCAATGGTAAGTAAATGTCTTAAAATATTTGCAATTAAATCTCCTAAAATCAAATTCGTCAGCTTGTCTGCTTAAATAAGAACTTTTTTGCAAGTCACTCAATATATACTTCCTAAAATATTGATTGGAGTTCAAAACTCTGAAGAATTTACGCAACACGACAGAGTTTGATCTTTGAGCTCAAAAAGGACCATTACTGAACTTCTGTTGATATTTCTCAGACGAATGTTTAATGGCTTTTCAGATCATTTACGAGGCTTTTAGACTTCAGTCTGGACGTTAGGTAACGGCAGTGACAGTGACAGTAAGCACTTATTGTCTTTCGCTTTGAGACAATTTACATAATACTATTTGAAATTTATTGACATCTTAATGGAAAGTATGATTTAATATGTTTTTTCCATTTTAATATAGCCCATAATAAAAAAAAAATCAAAAAATTTTGAAATTTCATAATAGATATACAAAATTGTTCACAGCGTTAGCGAGGGATTAGATATAGTATTTTTATTTGCTCGTGATATCGGGGTGCCATCTCTAAAAGCATGTTTCAACGCTTACAAAGAAGATTTCAAAAGAAATGTCTAAAATGCACCTAGGATCTCAAGGAATGGATTTATTTCAAACCTTGCTATTTTCCTCTATAAGGTTCGTGTGTTTACTCTATTTAGGTATGTTCAATTCTAATTCTTCTATTCCACGTACACTTTAGCGTTGTACAAAAGTTAAAACGATGGAATTACTGTAACAATAAAATTGTCTCTACAATAAGTATCACACCAGAAAAGAGACCAAAAAATATATATGTAAATAAAACATTCGGATCCTGTATTCCATGTTAATACAAATAGCAGATGTTGGCCAGGATCCCATTGTTAACATTAATAAATACGGTCAATACCTTAACGGGCACAATGGGTGAACAATATAAAATTATTACTAGCACCTTCCATTAACACCTCGCTCCAGAATGTGATTTAAATGTATTAAATACCAACAATACGAATTGGTGTCTAAAGGAACGGAAAGGGAAAAAGTCGAAATAAATACGTATTTTGACTGAATTCTCGTCTCTCGGGACGAAAATTACTTATTTGATTTGACTGGTATATTTTTATATAACAAAAAAATATCTTTTTCATCATTCATAATTTTTTTTTGTTCAAAAACCCTGACTCATTACTTTTACGATTAGTGGTGAATGTGTTTTTCTTGGACTTACAAACAGACATTATTTATTTCTAAATTAATTATTTTATAGGTATAGTGTTAGTGACTATAAAATATGGATTTATTTAAATATTATTTAAGTTTAAAAAAATCCACTATAATATGGTTTACTTCATATTTTATTTTCTTCTAATTGTTAACAGATTATAACGTATTTATATTATTAAGTATTATTAAGTAAAACTAAAAATATATCAAACAATAAGACGTTGAGCTGAACGATGAACGTAAACAACGTCTTGTAGAAGTTTGCTTTTAATAGAAGATTGCTCTCATAAAAATCATATAAAAACTACACAGTAATAAATCTTCCTGTGTGCTCAAAAATTCACGCCCAAATAATCTCTATTTCGCTTAGTAATCCCAATGCTGAAAACACATCTCTGAATTATGAAGTGCATAATAAAAGGAAAAACGACCAATTATATAAACAAATTTCTTTGTATATCAGAATACTCCCCTTCGGCAAGTCACGTCGATCTACCCTCTATTCAACTAGAATCATCTTACAATGAAAGGGAAAATTTTGTAAATTACACCCCACGGCACCCCATTACTCTATAGGGGAGTTATCACAACTTGTAAACGTGTTGATGTAAACCTCTCAAATCTCAGCTTACACTTTATTTACATCTATCTCCCTAAAACGAATGTGCCATTATAATTTATAGACGGAGTGAAAGGAATCGAACTACCTTCATAAGAATAAATTTGGAAAAAAAAAATTGTTTATTTTTTGTTGAACATTTAATTCTTCCTCTTATGATAATCCAATGATGATATCGATTTTTCTAAAAGCGCCTTAAACTATACAATAGCAAAATGTCATTGACGACAGTTTGCATCTTGGATAAAAATTAAATTAATTCAATCCGAATATTATTTAGATTAAAAAAAATACTTAAAAACAATAATCATATCTTTACAAATTTGCAAGAAAATTGTATTGGGCAAAATCAATATATTGGGTAAGCTCATATATATTCAAAACATGTAATGTTTTCATTAGTCCTGATGAGAGGACCTATAACTAAGTTACATACGTTGCTCGAACCCTTTGAAATATTATACGTGATATATTGATTAGAGTTCATACTTTGTCCTTGATATGTGTGATGAAGGAGGTAGTACATAATATTTATTTTATTTTTAAACATTATGTACCAGTATATATATTGGTGCAAATTATACGGAATTTAATAATTCATACAAATATTTGCAGATGACAAAATTATTATTTGAATCTATAATAGTATGCTAACAATGCTTTATTTAATTTCAGTCATTAGTTTACACAAAATCAGAGAGATTTAATTACGTTATTATTACATCAATATAAGTATTTGTTTTCGGTCGGAAACAAAACAACTTAATTTTCTTTTAACAAAATAACTTATATTCTAGACGCCCCCAACCCCCCCCCCTTGGTTCGCTTGTAAAAATGACTTTGAGTAACATTTGTTTATATATCTTTTGGTTTATTTTGGATTATAATCGTGTTTACATTAAAAATAATTACTTACAATAAGGCTTCTCTGAACCCGATATTAGAAGTATGGCTATTGGACATCCAAGCATACAGGCTGCTAAGATTGCCAACTCGGAACAGAGCCACATAAAGCTAGATAAAACTACATACAAATACTCTTAAAATTGTATTCTTAAAATTTGCATATATTTTCTATGTGAGTGAGAAATAAAATGAATATAAAGTTCAATCTTACCAAAAAATATGAGTGAAAACTTATTATATTTTAATCGAATAATACATTCCTGAGATGAGCGTGGAAACTCCCAGACAAATAATATTTTCATGAACAGACAACAAACCATTACATTTTTGTTCTTTGTATAGATTTAAAATTATTTTAACGTATGAGACCAAAGATAGAGGACATAAAATAAAAATGAAAGCATGAAGCATATAAAAAATTCAATAAAGACCTCTAAAATGTTGTTTATTAATTCCTAACATTTTATAATTATCTGTCCTCAAAAGTTTAACTACCTTCGTATCTTTTATTTTGTCACCATCCAAAATGAAAATTGCCGTAATATTATACGAGACCCTGTGTTTATACGTGTGCTATCGAGCTTTTACAGATACGTTTGTACCAGCAATAATTCTAATTAAACATTCCCTTTTGTCCCTTACCCTTTCTATATCGGATAGCAAAATATTGTAGTCTCCGAATATTAACTGCCTACCCTCTATTTAGTGGCGTCTAAATTATTCACGGTTCTACATATCGTCCTGCAGAATGACAAATCCTTTTGTTACCAATGATATATGATCTACTCTTCTGTAAAGTTGGAAACATTTGTGTTTCAAGGGTTAGTTTAAAGGTCGGTGTAGGTTTGTCGTACGCGATTTTTCGCTTTTCAAATCTGAATTGAAAATTTTTCAAGCTTAGCTGTGATTTTACAAAAAAACGCTTTATGTGAATGTTGAAAAGGCGAAATGAATATTAAATTTAATTTTATTTCTTCAAAATTTTATATTAATCATTTTTATGAGCAATCTTCTTGGACAAGTGTAGTTTATAGCATCAAAAATGCTTTATATTCAACTATATTTTTGATATGAAATATTCCCCTAGGTGTGTTTTAAGCCACTCCTTTTTTTTCTCGATGATTTGGCAACAACCCTAAATTGCAGCTTCGGCATTATGCAATTTTATTTTGCAATAGGGTCTTAGACAACCCGCGAAGGGTAGGCGAGAATAATGTAAGGTAATCTAGTTGAGCTTACGTCGTGTCGTCAATGGGCGCTGATTGAGCTATATAACGATGTTACCGTCAGAGACTGATGAACTTTGCCATAGTGTAGGGTCCAAAAGATCCAAGCGCAAAGTCAATTCAGCTGTTTAATATAATAGTATAAATTTAGTTGCCATAAAATGCAATCCATATAAAGAGGAAGAAGAATAAAATTACAATATTTATTGATGTTCCGAAACAAAAACTTTCTTCCGCTTTTATATACGAAGACACAATAATTATAGCGAAGTAGCAAAAATGTAAAAGTGATAATGTTTTTTATAATAAAAAAATAAGTAACAATATATGATGTTGATATTTTTTTATCGAATAACGCCTTTACCAGAGCATAGACCAGATCCTAAAACGACTCTTGGTTCAAACGACACCGTCTGGAAAGTACGGACAAAGGTAAAATTATTAGAGTTAAACAGCGGTGGTTTATTTTGTTATATTAACTGCTCTTATGTAATTAAATACGACTGCTTTCAAAGTTCTACTAGCTATATGTATGTTAAGGTTCCATTTCACTATGTGTGTGCTTTACTTCATATCGTATTATAGTAAAAAAGTTCTGAAAACAATTTCAGGTAACTTTTAACCTGATATAAATTGGACTTAATACCAAGCATCCATAGGTGTGACATTTTCAAATAAAGCATTTATCTAAGCCGTTGTTCGTGATTGCTATTAAAGAATTTCAGATGGAGCCTTTTGCACAGCCCAAATTTACAGTGGGCAGTAATAAAAAAGACGATGGTGTTAAAATTCCATCAGAAGTGTCGGACGAAATCTGAGGTAAGTATAAAAATGTTAACATTATGAGACCTAAGTGAAGTATTTAATACTTCGCTTATAAGTTGCTAAATTATGTATTTCCACTGTGTCAGTTTATATTGATTATCTGTTTAAAAAGATTGGAAAAATACGGATGTGTACTTTTTTAAACCAAAAGATAGCACCTAAGTTTATTTTCACAGCATTGTAAAGATAAAGTAAATTTTTAAGAAGTACACTATAGCAATATGGATTAAAGTATGTTTCTTAAATAAAAATACCGACCATGATTAAGATTATTCCAAATATTCTGACTACTATACTGGTACTTCTTCAATTATACGCTTCTCAGAAAACCAGCGATTGGAAACAGATTAGATCATACTATGCTCTACCTATATCCTTATTTTACTGACTTGTTTATTTGATACACTTTTTTTATTAAAATAACGTTCAGAAAAAAATCGCATTATGAATAAAATTTTTCTCTTATCTTTTGTTATACATTGCTGTATAAGATGCACATTATGATGTTTTTTCTATTAAAAATTCTAAAAGAACATTCTTCGTAATATCAACAGTTAGAAATTTATATTTGTAACAAATGAATAGCATATTGCCTGATAGAATATCACGGTCATAATTTAACAAAAATTAAAAAATATATAAAGAATTTACCTACATAACTCTTCCCAGACATTATATATTGTAGCTAAATTTGAAACCAAAGTTTTTAAATCGATGGGATAATAAAATCAAGTAAATAACTCAAACAGACAATCTCGTTAAAAACTCATTGTCTGTACAATATCTTAGCGGCAGTGGGTATTGAGGTTACAATTAATTTCACCGGGCGATGTGGTCTCTCCTAGACGCGAATGGCCTGGTGTATACCACTTTGTGCCTTTTGGATGATACGAATTAACGAACATATTTATAAGTAATCAAACTAAATTTAACAAGCAAAATTCTGTGATTGCGTTATAATAGAACAAGCTCAAATACACAAAATTTTCTTTTTAAAAAAACAATACAATAGAATTTACAAATGACAGCATGTGACATCTGGTTATGGAATAAATATTATCATGTCAAACAAAATTTCCAAATGAACTCAATAAATACATGCCAAGTGATAAACTTAATCATCGAGTGAGCCTTTTGAAACATGATATATATTTTATTTGGCATATTAATCATCACATAATTTTTTTATTAAACATTGTTTTACTCAAACCATGAACACTTAATAAGAATAAACCCTTATTGCAGAGACACAAATGTGTAGGTCAGATACAAATGGAGAATCGACCGCTGCAATCAATTATAAAACAAAATTGGAACAGCATTATTTTACCTCGTTAAATTAAATAAGCGTGCGTGGAAATGAACTGAAAGAATATATATTCAAGATAAATTCCAGTAACTAGTAAATTCGTATTAAAATATATAAAAATAAATCTCTCAATATCTGTAGATATAAACTAAATTATACGTAATTATCGTCCGGGATCGGTCTAAAGTAAATATTAATTTAAAGCAGCTTAAACCTAACGTACTTTTATTGCTCGTTTAACTCAGCATTAGCATAAATCTTGTCGCTCTTGTAGCACCTGCATAGTATTTAACGATCTTTTTACCTCTAATTACAAATTACCTTTGAGACTAATTATAAAAATATTATTTTTATTAAGCACTCTCTACTGCTGTTTCCAAATCATATTTTATTCTTTATTTGCGAGCGAATGTCTATTCGTTTATTTAATATCGACAGATTTTTAATATGAATATCTTTACATATTTTTTTTTCAACAATTTTTTAAGCGCTATTAAAGATTATGATAAATATATTAAAATAAATTATTATTCATCACGTTAAATTTCTGTTATTGTCTTTGTGTATGAAATTTGAATTACTTCTCATTATACAGGAATTACATACTGAGGTTATTTTTGAATACACGTCTGTTTTGTATAACTCTTGTATCAATGCATTATAATCAAATAAAACCACGAGACAAGGAGATTAAGAACCGCGGGAGTGTTGTCAAGTTTTGCACCTGCTCGTTTCAATTTAAATTTAATTATACTAACGTTTTAATTAACCTCAAGACTTAGTTTCATCGTAGCTTTACATAAGGCTCCATGTTAGAAACATCTTACTCATTCAGAGTATGAGATTAGTCGAGTAAATTATCACCCTCTGGGCAATGTTTTGAATTTATAAATTTAAACTTGTAAACTAAATTGTGTCTTGCATATTATCAAAATGACATTAAAAAATTGTGAAAGGGTTTATTTGAAATATTCACTTAAAATCGCTGTAGTCAGAGGCTAAGAGTTGCGATAAATGCGCGTCATTTTACTGAAGTGACTGAGGAATGACATTAAAGTAATTCCAAGTCTCCCCAGTAAAAGCCTGTCGGCTGGAACGAATCACCATTGACAGGATTTGTGGAAGAGTTTATTTACTTTAAAGTGTTCAGAAACTGGCATCCTTGTATTCTAAAATATAAAACAAGTTTATAGGAAAAGCTTTTTTCTGTTTCCAAGGCTTTGTTTGTCATATCAGTTACACAGTATAAAGTAAATGAATGATAACGCAAAACTAAATTACAATAAAAAATTCATTGACGTAATCAGAATATAAACTTGTTTGTATCTTAGATAACGGACCAAAATGTAAAAATTGAGTCAGCATGGTATTTATAAAAACCTTTAATTGCTTTTTCATATATTTAAATAGCCCAACTTATAAATAATTTGATAGTTTTAAATTAAAGTAAAAAAATATTATCTTGTGTGGAACGAAACGAAGTCAAAAGAAGCTTATCCGAAGTCTTAAAGTAAGATTCTCCAATTCAATGCTCAGCCAAGAATCTAAGTACAGGTAACAATAAAATTGAAAGTCCATTCGTCCTCCGTAGCAATACCTGAAATTTCACTCAATGTACCGTACCAATAAGGAGCTTAAAGTCTATTATTTAAGGATTTAGAACCATTCCATTTTAATGGAGTACTGGTGAGTCGGCGGCCCTTGTGATGCATCTTCGGTTGTGAAAATATAATAGGTCAGTTATTCATATAATTTTAGTTGTTTGATCTTGGTATAATTTAATTAAAACTATTTTTTTCGGTAACAACTTTGTTTATATCTCGTCATCACATGAAACATCGTATTGGATGTAAAATGTTAAAAGCATATTACGAAAAAAACAAAAGTATGAGTTCTTTAATTTTTTTAATATCCTATGTTTCCCTCAAAACATAAATTAATATATTGAAATATCATCCGAAAATGTCCGAAAAAATATATAAAAATCCGAAATAGAAATCCGATAATATTATTTTACATTCAGTGTAAACACAGCTTAATTTTTCAATCTTTATTTAATATCGATAGCTACATTCGTACGTACGAAACAGAATTTTATACACAAAGCAGTCTTTTATCATCGTCTGTATACAAGAGAATATTTGATACCTTCTACGAGATGTAGTGACAAATTTTATGTGAATATAAAAGTAGTCAGTAAACATCTAAGTAAAGAACTTGGTGCAATATTTATATATCACTAATAATAGGGTATGTTATATTAACAAAACCATCAAAGATAGTGGTTTATAAACAGAATGGGTTAAGGCTTAGGAGGTGCTTCCTCATCTCAGAATAATAATCTATGCACTTAGCAAGTCAAAGTCACTTGATATTAGTGTCTCGATCGATAGAAATATTATTACAAGAGTACACAAACCGTAACAAGATATCGGGATTATGAAGGCAACGAGACTCTAGTATCGCTCCCGTAACACACGATTATTTATAGCTCACTATAATTATTATACTTAGTAGAATATATTTGAAATGTCCAATCATATTTAACAAACATTGTGCCTGATTTTGAAGCATCGTAAGCCTAAGCTTGTGAAACATACGACGCAATCGCATCCTGAATAGCATTCAAGCACTAAACGTACAACACCCCAATATTTATCCCCCATTATGTATGCATAGAAATATATTCTATACCTGTCAACTAATAGAGATGAAAATTGAATGGACGGAATTTAATAAGTGCATGATCGTATTGCATGCCTGCCGAAAATTGGCATATAGATGCGAGTATTATGTAAAGTAGGAGGGCTATAGTTACACGTTTGTTTTGAGGTTTGCTTGCTACACGTCCGGTACAAATCTGGTATTCCAAACAAATGGCGGGGATGCATTTGGAATTAAAGAGCTTTAAATAACATCTTGTTATACCATAAACTACAATTAGAACTACATTAATCCCAAACGTAATATTCACCAGAAGTTTGTAAGTTATTGACAATGAAATATTTTGACTTCTTATTTAGATTTACCCAATACGAACTAAAAGATTTATAAATTTCCACATCCTATTTCATCCTAATTGAATAGTTAGCCAGAGATCTAAGGATTTGGGATAACATAAAATCTTCAGCATTCAAATTGGCGCTCGTTAGGGAGCGTTATTTTTCCTTTGATAAAGGAAAGAGGGGAGCGATTATGAAAATTTTCCATCCGACACGTTTTATATTTGAGCGTAATTTAAATAATCTAAGGAGAGCTCTTCACGTTACTTATTTTATTATTCTTCGTTATTAAAGTTTATTAACTGGATAAAAATACATTATAGTTCATTTAAAAGAAGCACTTCCATGAGTATAATCCAATCTATTATTGTTCCTAATTGTAGATTATTAACCGGATCTGAAAGTGATTTTCTTCATATAAAGCAGTTCTTTTAATAGAGATAATGTTGTCTATTTAAGAATGGATCTTTTCTAACCCGAATTTTTGTTTTTTTTTAATTTTTTTCTGTACTCACTAACTGGGTAATCATGAATTAAGGGATCATTTAAGTCATGTATGAGTCAAACTAGCAGAATCGTGAAAATTCTCTCTATATCTATTCGTAATTTCATAACATATCGAGTTGGAATAGTTATTTATGTATGTATTTAAAAGCTTTGGAACAAAAATATTTTTTTTTTAACCATTACGGATACAGCATTGTCAAAAAAATATTAAAAATTAAAAAATTATGCAAACAATAAATTGCCACATTATAAGTGTTACGTAATTTTCAAATAAAAAATAAGCATTTTTAATTGTAATATAAAGAAATAATCAGAAATATCACAGAGTTTTGAAATTAAGGAACCTTATACGAGGACAAGGCGTGGACAAAAACACAAAACGATACCTCGAGGACCAGAAGATAGCTCTTTGTTATAACTCAACAATATTGCTAGGCGACTGCCGTTGTATACTAGTTTATACAACGCCGTTAACAAGGATAAGTTTAAGTTGGTTGTAAAATATCATTGCTTTTTGTTTTGCCCCTACTGAATGTTGGATGCTCAGTATGTTGCTTATATTTATTTATAAAAGTACTACTTATAGTAATCTCCTTTAGTACAAGCATGAATTTTGGTTTACAAATGTCGTTTGTATCTTATTAAATACAAGAAGAAAATATAGCAGCTACCAAGTGTAATTGCAACTTAGTAAGAGGCTCTTTATCTATTGTGGCGTAATTTGATTCTGAATTTATTTTTAAATAAACTTTTTAAAAAGATGCAAATAAATTATAACTCCTGTTATGAATATAAATTATACTCGTATATAAATGAAAAGGAAATAAGTGTGTGTATTTAGTTAAATATTAGGCGTTGTTTAAGAGAATATGTAAAAACAATTCCAACTTTCGTAGTCAAGTCAGAAAATCAAACAATCCAAATTACAATTTAAGGTTTTGAAAGTACTTTAGAAAATATTTTATGATTGGACAGTATATGACATATTAAAAAGTGAACATAATTTATCAAGGTTATGCAGGAAATTTTCTGATGTTATATGGTTGTAAGGATTGATAAGATAAAATGCTTACTGGTGACTCGGTAATTTGATGGATTTCCTAGTTTTTAGGTACTACTTGTTTCGTGTTAATTATGTTTTCATTAGCAAGGGACAATCGAATTGCGATGGTGAGGCTACTTGTTTATAATGAAATAAGCTCTTGAACAAAATAAACTAAAACTCTTGACTCTCCTGAACATGTGTCATACATTTTCTTAGAAGCACAAACTTTTTATTGCTAGAGCCGTCGTTTTAATCTATGCTTTTCGTTATGTCAATATAAAAATTCCTAAAATAGATTCGACCCATTGTTTAATGTTTCCAATCTCTTTCTCATTCCGAGTTAAAATATTAACACAGTACTTGAACTATATAAAAATGTTTTATTCATGATCAAATTACTAGGATCAAGCGCTACAATAAACTGTTACAGCTGTCTAAACTTGTGCCCCAGAGAACGTGTTTGAACATGCAAAATGCTCCTGAAATATTCCGAGACTTATTTTCCATCACAGCAAGTTTTTATTGCACATGTTATTTATAATTGAATTTGTTTCCACAAACAAAATATAAATATTAAATTATTTCCAACTAGTTTTACGTTGTGTGAAGAGAATATTAGACAGATTAAATAGACAAACAGGTGAAAAAACTAAAACAACGCTTAAACAACGCCTTTTAGGAAGCTGAATCATTGAAATGGTTGGTTACATTGACCTCTTACGACCTATGCCTCCAGAAATTAAGGTCATATTCAACTTAAAATTAACTAAATATCGTCTAAATTCAATAAGCTAAGAAAAAAAAAACTGTAAACCCGATGACGTTGAATGGGAATAAAAAGAAAAATAAATAAAAATAAAGAACAGAAACACAAGATGTTTCCTCAAATAAAATAAGAAACTACTGATCAGATGTCCTAAATATTTTATAACGCCGTAAAATATATATAACTCTCAAACTCGGTATGAGTTATAAAACAAGTTTCCCTATATTAAATTCATTGCTTTCGGAATATATAAGTAAGTATTACTGTTCTGATTCTAGAAACTTTGAAGGTCTCTCAGTTTTTTATGCCATAGCCCTGAAAAGATGAAACTTGGTACGGAAATATTGAATATGTCCTTGTCAGATGTTTAAATAGTTTAACATTTTAACATTTAGCCAATAAAATGTACAAAGTTTCTTAATTATGGTAAGGTTGTCATGATGTAAGAATAATCACTATGACAGCGTTCATCACAACTTTGAACACGACAACCCAAGAGCTCGTTCTAATAAGCATAATTGAAAAGTTGCATCAATCTACTTATACGCTCTCACCGCTAAACTCAAACATGTGGTATTGAAGTTAGACCACAGACAGAAGCATAGATTTGTCTAAAATTTAATATTTTTTTTATTTTCTTATAAAATTAACGTCAGAATTTGTCTTCATTAAGTTTTTCTTTTGAGTGACGTTTAAAGTTAATTATCATATATCAAAAATATACACGTAATCTATTATTCAATATATTTATGTGTTATTTGTAACTAAATACAAGAACAATTCTTAATTAGTTATGTTGAGAATTTTATAACCATCGTGCTCAAAGCCAGTAGCAATCTCCTAACTTAATTCTAAAGTGTCGTCTCGACAGTTTGCGACATATTAGTCGTGAGTATGCTGCGTTGACAAAATTTGAAACGAAAACGCCTGGTGAAGTTTGCAAAGTGATGTCGTGTAAATTAGGGGGAACAATACCGTATACAAAGTTGGTATGGGGTGACATTTTGAATAAACTATAGAGATTTTGTATACAGTAAACTTAAGAATAGGGGACTTTAGAAACTTGACGAGAACTTGTCTTAATGTAGAAATTCAATTTGAAAGTATTTTAAAACACTTTTAAATTTGCATATGAACAACTTACACTTTGATGATTCTCGCAGCGTCAGTATCATAAATGATTTAGAGTTACAATACATATAATTGACTTTATACCTGTTCGTTATTTTATAAGAACACACCTGTTGTACATTAAACATAACTTGAAGAAGTAAATTGTCAATACAATCGATCAAGTAATGAAAACGAAACTCTTCACGAATAACAATAGTAAGCTTAGTCAACATCATGGCAAATTGGACATAAAGTAATAGGAATAGACACTAAAATCGCGTATTTACGACGAAGTGTTCTAAATTTACATATTTATTGCCGCCCTCGTTTGTATAAGTTTGATGACACACTTTAGACAAAATCGTCTCAAGGTAAAGTATTTTGCATAGATTTTGAGACATTACATACAATAATAACAAAAACATTGTACTTTTTTTATTAAAAAGATTATATATTTCTAACATTTACGGTCTATATAACAAGAATATGTTATTTATATATTATTTTTACGTGTGTAACTTTATCGTTACTATATACCCAGTTTTACTATCCGACATGTAAGAATTCTTATATCACTAGTGTCTAGCGAAAATATTATAGTGTACAAAATTCCTTAAAACTTCAGGTGACACGTTTTATGCTCTAAAATAATGCAATTCCCAGCGAATAGACGATTAACAGGGCAATTTGAGATCGAGTCGCTTGAGATGACGTTCTAAAGTTATTATACAGAGATATTTGTTTTATGTTAATTTTATAAATGGATAATGGATCTTTCACTTGAAGCCTGTTAAATATAGATTGTTTATCATGGGATGATGGAATGTTTTGTGGTAATATAAGTTATTTATAAATTTATATCAATTGACATAAATGGTGACGTGTTGTTGGTTTAAATTCTCTTTCACAAACAATAACTCTTAAATTGCAAATACAGACCCATCTAAAGTTCTTTGGCTGCCAATAGCACCCTGACCCTAGAGAGGCCTTAGAGAAGTAGGGGTTGCGTTGCGGCAGGGTTTGGAGATATCCCTGTGGTGGGCGATTACTTCTCTCCGAACCGAACTCTCGGATAGTTTCACAACTCCCTAAGGGATTTGGTCAACGCCGTCAACAAGTTCCGTTCCCTCATCGTGCTCGTCCTCGGGGACTGCAATGACAAGAACTTGGCTTTGGGTTTCCGGCTCACCGACGTCCGGGGTAGGTTAAGGATGGTGGAAGACTGGGCTCTAGAGATAGGCCTCTAAACCAGGGTTCTGTGCCTCCATGCGTGCGGATGCAGAGCGAGTCGATTGTGGACATCTCGTTTGACAGCCCAGCTCTGTCATCGCGCATCATTCACTGACGCGTCATGGAGCCCTTGGAGACGTATTCCGATCACCGGTATATCCGGTTCGACATCTCTGCCAGTCCTAAGACCCGCCGGTCAAGCAGGCCCCCTCTGGACCTCGATGGGCCCTGAGGCAGCTAGGCCGACAGCTGTTCCTCAAAGCCGCAATCGTGCAAGCCTAGGTTATTCCATCAGAAAGGCCTGCTGAAGTCAACGAGGAGGCAAGATGGTTCCAGAACGCCATGTCCAGAATTTGTGACCTTTGTTATACTGGTGATCTCGGAAGCTAACTGCTCTACGCGGTGAGTGCGTTGCAACGCGACGCCGTTACATCAGACACCGCATTCAGGCTCTGGAAGCAGGAGCCAGACAGGCGTAATTGTATGAGGAGTACAGGACTGCGAAGGCTACTCTCAGGGTGGAGATCCGGAGGGCCAAAGACCAGACCCGCCAGGAGATGCTGGAAAGTCTGAATAAAGTAATGTACTCTTGGGGACATCACATTGAATAGTGCGGGAATAGCTCCTCACCATGGCTCAACCGCTAACTTCGACTTTCTGGTCGGAGATGGTGGAGGCTGTGGTGAGCGCATTATTCCCCCGACTGCAAGGGGTTTACATCCCTCCAACAATGACTCCGCAATCTGGGGTGCCTTATACGGATTCTGACGAGGATGACGACAGCATTCCGGTGGTGACCGAGGTAGAATTGAGAGCGGCTGTGCGGCGATTGAGTCTTTCAAGCCTCGACTTGTTGGCCTCTTCAGTGCAGGTCTCATAAAGTATGGATTAAAGCCAATTTAGCATATTATTCCAAAAAATTAAAAAAATGAGTTGTTAGTAATCAAACTAATATTTTATGATTAAATAAAAAAGTCCTGGTTCTTGTAAAGTGCAGTTTTCGCAAACATTGAATTTCAGATCTCATTTTATTTTTTCTAAAGTAAGTAAACGGCTAAAAAGTATAAAGTTGATATAGGGTTTTCATGTAACTAATTTTAGTAATATTCTCTTATAGTTATTTTTATGACTTTACGGCTGCCATATTTCAAATACAATGTCTTATATAGAACATTTTTTAAGGGGCCCAATTGCCTTTATTAGTAGATATTCTGGGATGGAACGTTACCATAAATCCTAGCGGTTAGATCGTCTGGGACAGACGTAATGGTTGAAGAAATTATGGCATGAATATCTTTATTCGGGAATTTTTATTTAAAAATTTTATTCTGTTTTTTAAAAATGATGGAACTTAAATATTTCTTAACATTAAACTTATCTTGTTATAATTATAGATAATAAAAAATAATAATTTAAGGTGTTATTAAAAAAGATGTTAAAACCAAGACGTTTCTGTTAAGCTAAGCCACCTGTACTACCTTAAATACTTAATTCAGCAATACCTCAATCAATAATACCCATTCAACAATTATATTCCACAATAAACATTTCCATATCCCCTAATAGGTTTATCAAAAACAAGTAAGCTAAAAGCTTTCCCGTGTAAACAGATTATGATTACACAGCGCTTCACTTAAAACAACCCTTAACAATCTCCGACGGTAACGTATTGATTATTTAAAATTATATCATAATTACTCCCTAATGAACCTGAGTAATTTGATATATTGATGTACATATACAATGTTATTTACAACTGTTCACCTTGTTTATGTATTGAGCTTTATTTCTAATTAATAAGACACTGACTTACTTGTTAGTGACGTATTTTATACATAATATATTTTGTAAGACCCCGGTCTTATTAAATTTTAGAGATTGGAATTGACTGATTGACTTTCGATTAGTGATACAAAAAAATTAAATAATAACACAGATTTCAACACACATTTTGTTTTGTTTACATTTTAAATATTTTAAATTACCTGTTAATTTCATAAATATAAGATGAAGTTAATGTTGAAAAATTTGTGTTCATATTTACGTAACCAATATGTAAAAATAATATATAAGATATGGCGAAGCCAGAAAAACATCAAATTGATTTAGTCTGTAAATGTTAAAAAAAGGTTAAATTATTATTAATATTCGTTGAATCAACTTGTTGTATCACTTTATAATTTGTCTGCTATTTCAACTATATCACAAAGATTAGTTTTTCCTAGTCTTATCAAATACTATTTATCTAAAAAATACTATGTTATCTCTAGATAAGCAAAGAAGATAATGAACAGTAGTATACGAATATTACAAAATTATGACGTTTTATATGCATTGAAATACGGCTTTCATGATTATTGCATTTGATCTATAATCAAGTTAAGGGACAAAATTAAAAGGGAATAACCCCTTCCACTCGTGTGCCTAGGTTCCCTGGGGAATGGCTTGTGTAAAGCTCGTTAGTTGAGTACCGTTAATTATACCATTTGTTCTCTCCCTAATATCAATAGAATAATTTATTTCGTATTCCGATTGGAAGCGATGTAATTTAGTCCTAACATTGCTCTTTTGAACTGTTGAGGAAATCGTTATCACCATTGTTCTCTTAACTCCTCTTAAATAAATCCCAAGAACTTAAAAATAATGAAAATAAATCCACAGTAAAAATATAGTACAAATCCCACAATAATTGAAATAAATAGATTGAAAACATACGAATTATTTTGTGTATTAATATGCACGCTTTCTAAGAATATAATTGAAGTAAAGAGCGAAATTAATATGAATAATAATGATTTTATATTATTTTTTTCTTTGCATCTAAATAGATTTCCAACTTAATGGCATTTTCAAATAAATAAAAATTTACTAGAAATAAATTACCACTTGAAAAAAAAAATTGAGACAAGATTTTTTTTTTTTAAATGTCATCTTAATATATTATCAATGTATTATGCTGAAAAGTAAAAAGTGTTATTTTGGATGGTAAAAAAATTTTTTTGCAGTATAATCCTAATATAATGAAGTACCTAGTTATTGAATTTTTAAAAAAATTAATACAGAAAACCTTTTTTTTATCTTATTAACAACTGAGAAATTTGCTATGATTTTTTCGTAGAAATATAGTATGGAAGGAATTGTTAACGAAGTACGAAGAATATATAAATAAATTTTTGAGTTTCAGAAAATGATTTTCACGATATCCGAGATCTTTAAGACGATTAAAATATAAGGAGTTAAAAATTTCAGTTTCAAATATCATTTGAGGAAAAGATTCAAAACAATTTAAGCGTTGATATCGATATTCTGAAATTACAATCATCAAAATAAAATTCAAATAGAAATTTACGGTTTCAGCTATAAGAAAATTTACTCCGATTACTTGAAAATCTTCATATTATTATCAACCGTTAATATGATACTAAGATTTTTACTTATTTATCTATTTTATTTATTTATACTTTCATCTCGACTGTCCGTAATCAAGGTTGCCGAAAATTAAAAACAAAATATATTTAAATTTGTGCACACGTAAATCTTAAATACCGTTATTTTCACAATTTTTCATACAAAAAGGATAGTATTTTCAAACATAATTAACTTTATGAAAACAGTAAATTCTTTTTTATATTAAATTATTTCCACCGTTGTAAATAAAAAAATCCAATTAGCATTTGAAAACGTAAAAATCATAGTAGGCATCCTTTATGAAAAAAAAATCTTTGTATTACATATACCAGATCCCAACTATCCTTAACAATCTCACTGAAATGACACAATGGTCACTCAATTTATTACTTTTTTTTATAAGAAATATAAAAGATTTCCAGGGTTGATACTCATAACTTTTTTATACTTAGAGGATTTAAAATATATTTCTAATGAAGATATTTTTTTTAATTTAATAAGGCAGAGTCTACACAAATCAAGCTATACAGTGATATTTAACATCATACAAAATACAATTACAATACTGTATACAAAAATTCGGAAATAAAACGTTTGACCCGTACGAAGTTGAAGCCGCTTGAGGCAGAAAACTTAGCTGATTAATTGTATCGAGAACAACTCGCTACATGCTTGATTAGGTATTCACCCTTTTGTTTGGGAGTTAATAAATTTTTTATTACTTTTCAACCTTCCGAACTATACACAGACACACACATAGAGATATGCAAGCACTTTCTTTTAAATGACAAAGATAATGAAAGCAGTATATGAAGCTAAGATGATGTTATAAAATAAATATTTGTTTTTATTGACCATTGAAATAAATGTTATATGTATGGCTACTATTCTTAGCCACTTGTAGCTACACATGTGTCATCGACTTTTAGAATGTAAGTGGTGATGGTGAAATTCATTTCAAACAAAAGAAAGAGTGAGGACTAAGAACTTCCGTCACTCTCAGTCACAGAATCGAATACATTTGCGCCAACTTTATGCCACTCTCGTGAGGGGATCATTCCAAATGGACATAGCCAGTGCAGAATATGACCTGCAGTCAGATCAAATCTGCCATCTAAACGGTTAGATGGTTATTCAAGTTTGATAAATTGAGAAGGCGAATATAAGCACTTAAACCAAGTAAACCTGAATCATGCTATTAAGGTTTGAAATTATAAAAATAATTTAATTCATCAATAATCGAAAAATAAAAGAATTTACCCTATCTCGTATTGACCTATTCGAGCGGCTTTATCTCAAAACAATCGATTATAATTTTGTGAACATGGGTCTAATATAACTAATTTGATAGTTAATATTACAATTTATATTAATATTATTATTCATGATACATTAGTATTTCGATCATAACTCATATTACTGTTAATCTCGAGTTCGAGATTACCGCTATCTGTGTTTGAACCGAGTGAGCTTTATTAGATCGACTTTTGAATTTCTCCTGGAATCTCTCGGTGTGTATTGGTTATATTAAGTTTTGAACGAAACATTTATATATAAAATATTTCAATTACTTCTATCACATGTAATTGGATATAAAGTTTAATTTTATCAATAATAAATATTAAAATTTTTCGACTAAACTTCAAAGGTATTATTATTTGGGTATTTTTCTTAAACTATTCGAAAATCATAAGAATGAATATTTAAATACTCGTTTCTGACTTCAAGGTAATAAGCAATGAGCAATTTATTTGAAGAAGCAATACGTATAACATTTGTAAATAAAGATTTCATTAAAAGCAAAAGACTTGCAGGCTAACAAGAATATCAATGAATATCAGAAATATGATTACTAATAATATATTCCAGTCAGCGTGCTTGCTAACAAGCAGTCTCCAGTCAGCTGATTATATTGGTATAGATTTTTAAGGTAATATTTGAACAGACCATTTAATTATCTAACGTCTACATTGAGATCTGTATTATCAACTAAAAGCTTCTATGTTTGTAATTTATTTGTTATCGCGAAAACAAATTATCGAATGTCATTATATAACTGTCAGGAGTTACAATTTGAATGGAGGGGTGAAGTTCTGATGTCTTATAACAATGGGGCTGAAGTTTGAAATTATCGCATGTTCACACAGATGGTGTTTTTGCGACATTTAACAAGGACGACAATTATAAATTTACTTTATGTTGACAGATTTGTAATTTATTAATACAGTTTAAATAGGAATTAATATCAATCTTCGTTTATGAAACAGGATAACCGTAGTACATTTGATAGACGATATTGAGTTGATTTCGTATTATTGGATAATAATTCTTTGACTAGAACATCGAACCAAACTGTGGTCGGTACTATTACGCTTAGCAAGAAGCTGCCTTACGAATCTCGTTTATAATTCATGTTGGCAAAAAAATCAATTATCATTAATATATAGAACATCGTGAATTATGTACACATGTAACCCAATATAAAAACTCTCTCTATATTATTACCAAGTTCTACGTAGAGTAGTTGTTATCTAAGTTAAACAAATTAGTGTGCTCTGTGCCTTGTGCCTTGTTAGAAGTTGTGGCGGATATTCCCCTGGGTATCCCACCTGCTAGATTGGATGTCGAATGTCTTATTGGCTATCATATTAAGCTGGTCATTATTGGAAATAACTGTTTATTTACGTAGAACAATACGTTTATCGGTCAAAATTTATTCTTATATTAAAGGACCCATTTTAAAGTTAATCACTTCTTCTACAATTCTACAACTCCACATAGAATACAGCTTCCTCAGCAATTTAAGGCAATATGCAAAATGTAATTTTTTTTTCCATTTTATATTGAAGTGAAACTTTATTACATAGCCTACATTATTTTATCTATCTATCACATGTCCAATACAGCTTATCGCGGAATAGGGGTGAAAATTTTTTAGCTTGGCAGAACAGAAATGCCTATTATAATCAAAATATAGTCGATTTTGGTAATAACCTAAATTATTTTTTTTAGTAACTGAATATGATACTAAATGACTTCTACTTGTAGGTTTTCATAAAACCACAACACACGTTTTAGTCGTAGTTTCCTGAGAATATTTTGTCGGTGTCCAGTTTAAGCTCAAGTGGCAAGTTGTCTCTATAACAAGAGAGGGACAATAGGATATAGAAATACATTTGTAATCACTTTTAAGCATTTCATAGTCAAAAGCAGAACTTATTAAATATGTAGTATAAATTATGTAGCTCTGTATTATAGGAAATACTGATATTAGTTTAATGGTTTTAGGTAACATAAATGTCATGTAAATTTCAACGAGTAGTAATACCCAATTTCCTGAGAAAGGAGCGATATAACTCAAAGAGATCCCGGGTTGGTGACAAAAACTATCGGGAACAGAAAGGATAGGAGCATGGACGCGGATAGAGCAATAAATCACCCCGGGATTGATTCCGGGACTCTCTCTTAGGTTTTGGGGTCCAATTCATTTGCGTCTCCTTTAAAATATTGTATCGGACTGTTAGCTTTGGATCTTAAAGTACAATAGACCCTTTTATGTCAAATAAAAGATGTTTTTTTGCTCTATAAACTGTAAATCGTATTGCGTGAATTTAATGTTAAATTTTTATTTGAATTCACTTAATTTGTTTATAATGGAAACATAGACAATATAATTAAAATTGAAACTAATTAAAAGTTAGTTTTTTGTTAAGAACTTGACTTGTCAAAAAATATTATGACAAAGAACGTTTCGTCTCATGCTGTCTGAGAGATTATTGTCATCGTCGTCTTGCTCGCCTTCGTTATTTTTTTAATTAGCTATTAAAGGATGTCAGCGGTAACAAATGAGGATTCAAAATAAACTGGTTTACCATTTTATAAATATTGTTAACTTATTCAAAGGTAAATAAGATTTTAACAAATATTTCATGTTTCTAAATAAAGTTCGTTGATATGTAAAGCACAATATTGTTTTAGACCGTCTTTTGTTAAATGTTTTTACTCAAAAAGAAGACGGAATCAGTAAATTATATAATAAATAATCATTTAATCCTATTATGTGACTCTAATGACTGCTCAATTTTATCGCATTTGGTATACTTACGTTACATTATTAATATAAAATGAATCTTCAAATATTTTGTATTTTTTAAAAACTTTTATTTAACTTTCAACGCATGAAATATCTATGTAAGTATAATGAGATCTTAGACTTTCGCGAGTATACATTTAAATGAAACTAATATTTTGGGATTACTACGTGTGTTTTTTTTATTTTTTTAAAACTAGATACCTACTCCCGAAGTTTCGGTTACTTTGCAGCAAACGTCACGGGCAGACAAGGTGGCGAGACGTCGGTAGTATGTAGTTTTTTTTTAAATAATAAAATACGCGTAGTAATTCGAAATTATTAGTATCATTTGTATGTGGTATGTTTGTTCGGGTGCAATACACGAACTCAATTTTGAAGTCAATCTTCAATGGATTAAGCTGAAATGTTGTGTATCCGTTTAGTTTGGGTGACAATGCACAATATGGTGTGTGACGTTATCCTAAATCCAACATGTCGGACCATCTAAATCGGGTTGATAGGTATTTTTAATGTATTTCTACAATATGGGTATCAAATGAAAGGACTCGTTATGAATAAATAAAAAAAAAATTTAAGCAAAATACCTATTTGTAAAAAGGCTTTTATGCTTTTTTAAATAATTCATTAACGTTTGCAAACATTCATATATAAATGGAGGCTTAATTACCTATCAGTATTTAATTAAATAAAAAAAAACTTACCAGATCAATTTAAATAATTAAATTCGTACTAGTTTATTTTGAAAATCACGCGACTAGCTTTTATGATATAAGAGAAGCTTTTTAGTGTTTAAATAAAAACATTTTTTTATTTTTTTTTTACTTTTATTTTTTTTAATATTTCATCAACGTTTGAAACACTAATACAAAAAATAAATGTTGTAAAGAAAACTAAAAATAAAACCTCGGCTATTAAAGTATAGCAATATGTTTGTCCCAGCAAGTAATATTTTTTTATTTCGTCAACTATTTAAAGGTTTAAGTCGGAAAGGTTAAGACGGCGCTATTCAGTGCTATTTATATTTTCCCTTCATACAGAATGGGTACAGGGATTATCCCCAAGTTAAATTCATCGGAAAATTGTATTGGATCAATTCAATTTGGATAAGTTGGGGTTTATGAAGACGTAAGTGAATTTAACCGTCACATAAAGAACCATTGTCTAATGATATTAGGAGATATGTTTTCTTCAAACTAGGATCTGAATGAAACAAATACAAGCAATGTCTTTTCTTATTTATTCTTACAACATACATTTAATTAAATCTCTCTTATCTATAGTTTAAAGAGCCTGTAAATTATTTCGCTGTATCAGAAAATTTTATTATTATTTATATTAATAGAAATAATATCCAAAAATTAAAATATTTTTATCGTCTTTTCGATGATTTTCATTTTTTAATCTGCCAATATTATTACCATGCTCACTTTCTTCTATTCTAATCTTGATAACATACAACTTAGTGAGTAAAAATTTTGCAATCTTGCAATTGCAATGGCAACATTAAGTTTATCCTTGTTGTTATATATAGATACATATATACATATATCACAGCTCATCTGGATGCAGTCGTTGGTTCTTTATGAGAATTGAAGAATAAATATATTAAATACTGCTTTCCTAATCTTAGAGATATTTTATTTTAAATACGTCATCTGTGCTCAAAGCACATTCCTTTTGAATACCTATTATTTAACTTGTGTCACATTCGTTATGATTATATAATGGTATATAGTGATAAAATAATTAATGTTGTTCGTCTCATGTCATTCTTTCTACCTGTCAGGAATTAAAATAGGAATATTCGCAATATATTCCGGACTATTTGGCTGATCCTGTAATCAAAACATTAAACTAACCTTTTTAGTTCCGATTGAAATAAAGTTAAACTTGGCCGGACATTAAATTTATAAGGTATTTAAGGTTAAGGTTCGATGATTTTTTTTTATTTGACTCTTAGTGAGTCCTTCTTAAGCTGCCCAATAAAATTCCTATAATATTAAATTGTAATTCATTGTTATATAAAAAGTAAATATGGGGTTTTCCAATAGGGACGCTTGAACTTTGACAGCTGATTGCGGCCATGTTGTTTGAGTGACAGCTGTCAAATGCAGTGTGTTATATTCATTCCGTCCTCCCAAACCACCATGGCAGGTTACAGTGTCGAGCAGCACGTGCAAATCATAAAATTGTTTTATGAAAATGGGTCTTCAGTTCGAGCAACGTTCCGCGCACTTCGCCCGTTTTACGGTCGCGATGATCGTCCTGCCGAGTCGACTATCCGTCGATTGGTGGACAAATTCGAGTCAACCGGGTCAGTTAACAATCAGCCGGTTCCCGTGCGTCAACGTAACGCGAGATCTGCCGAGAATATCGCCGCTGTGCGCGACAGTGTCCTCGAAAACCCGCGGCAGTCAATTCCGCGTCGCGCACAGGAACTCGGCCTTTCGCAGACGACAACTTGACGAATTTTGCGTTGTGACTTGAGCCTGCACCCGTACAAGATCCAGCTGACCCAAGAGCTCAAGGTTAATGACCATAGACAGCGCCGTGTGTTCGCTGACTGGGCATTAGAGCAGTTGGAAGTTGACGCCGATTTTGGCAAAAAAATCATCTTCAGCGACGAGGCGCATTTTTGGATGAATGGCTATGTCAACAAGCAAAATTGCCGTATTTGGGACGAGACCAATCCACACGAGGTTCACCAAGTGGCAATGCACCCGCAGAAAGTGACTGTTTGGTGCGGATTTTGGGCCGGAGGCGTGATTGGTCCGTATTTTTTCGAAAACGATAATGGTGTGGCCGTCACCGTCAATGGTGACCGATACCGGTCGATGATAACCAACTTCTTTTGGCCTGAAATCGAGAATATGGATCTGGACAACATGTGGTTTCAACAGGACGGCGCTACGTGCCACACAGCACACGCTACGATGGAAGTTCTGCACGAGCAATTTCTGGACATGGTCATCTCGCGCGGAGGCGACGTGAACTGGCCACCGAGATCGTGCGATTTGACCCCGCTGGACTTTTTCTTGTGGGGTTTTCTTAAGTCGCAGGTCTATGCCAACAAGCCGCAAACCACCGATGCCCTCAAAGTCAACATACGCCACGCCATCGATCAAATACAGCCCGATTTGTGCGCCAGAGTCATTGAAAATTGGACCTTTCGTGTGCGCGCCACCAACCGAAGCCGTGGCGGTCATTTGAATGATGTCATATTCCATACATAATGGGGTCAATAGACCTTCCAAATAAAAAAAAAATTTCGCAAATATCTTTCCTACATGTATTTTTTTTTGCATTTCAAAGATCAAGCGCCCTTAATGGAAAACCCTATATTTAAACAATCATTACATATTTGGATTTATGATACACAACCGATAAATATTGAATAAAAGTTTTAAATTATGTTTTCAGGATTTTTTTTAACTGTTTCTTTATGAGTAATCTTTGATGGTTCTTTCTTTCGTTCTGGCAATTAATTTAATATACTATGACTCGTTATTTCACAAAGTTCCCGACTGACAACCAACTGGCTAAAAAACATCACGAATTTGGCGTTAAAAGGTTGAAACCAAAACAAAACCAAACCATAAGACCACATACAAATTATATTACGAAAATCCAATACTTTCGGATTTAATTTCTAAAGCGAAACATAAAATCAAAAATATCCATGAAAACATTCCAAGATATCTAAGAAACATACATACAAAAAATATTTCATGCAATCAACAAAACAATCTAAGACAAATATTACTAACAAAGTACTTCTATTTACTAACAAAGAAACAAATACCTACTTACTCTATGCTCTAAAGATATTCTACTCATGTTCTGTCAAGGACACAAACAAAATGTAATGTTAAAAAAAGATATTGTTTAATCGTACTTAAAAATATCTTAGATATTTTTTTCATTTACAACATACAAATCTCTGTTTTATAATATCAAGACAGTCAAATACTTATTCATGTGCTCCATTGACTTGTGCCTTTTATATATCTGATGGATAATATTTGTAATAAATTGCATTTCCGTCTACAAACACTTTGAACACGCTTTCGTACGTTTCAGAACGAATTACATGTGGAATATTCTCAATGGAGATCCCGGACTCGATGTTTCTTCCGACAAGTTTTGGTTTTAAGATGAAAGCGATGAAATAGAAAATTGCACGCGACGTCTCTGATACTTGCATCGCGTAATGTGCTCTGCACAAATGCTATGGCATCACATGAAATAAAAAAATGTATTGTGACTAGCATACCATTTCTGTATGTTTTCTGTTCAGTTATTTTTTTCTGCAAAAAAAAAAAAAAAACAAATACATCAACACAATTTGTTTACATTTAAGAAACTTCATAATTTCCATGTCTTATAGGTATATCATATATCAAACTAATATAAATTCTTAAAATTTCATAGCCATTTATTTTATTTGTAATCGGTAAAATACCAGTGTGCACTCAGCTTATGCAGAGCGACCACAGAAAATGTAAGAGGAGACCAAGAATCCATTGACTTTAAGTTTGTTTTGGAAATGAAGCTAATTTTCAAATTATTCGCTTGAATATTCCAGACGTTGTGATTTTCAAATAAATTGGAACAGGAATTTCTGAACTTATGTACCCAGAAAAAGATATAGGTACCCAGGTTATAAAAAATAATCGATGTAATAATATAAGTACGCCACAAAAAAATAATACGTATTTTACCACTGTATATAGGTCCGAAAATTTTACTCCAAAAATATAAATTACGTCTACACAGATAATAAAAAAATATCAAGAAAGATATTAATAAATTATATAACATGTTCTAGTTGCAGTCTTCTTATAAACTCGCCCATTGATAGTTACATGTTTGAAACCTGTTAGTAATTTTTTTTGACAAGCATACTCCTTTTAAAAGTCACCTACATCATAAATTTGCTGATATTTTGAATTTCATTGACTTATGATTATAAAAAGGAAGCAAATAGTAAAGCAGCATTTTTCAAGACAGCATACAAACTGTGAGAGGCTTACATTATTTATGCCTGCAATAATACTAAGTGCGAAAGTAAGAACAGTCGGATCTAGTGGCTTGTTTGGCAAATGCACATGAAATGAAAATAAACTGTTTCAGGTTTAGAACTGTTGCGAAATATGTGTAAAAAAACGCTTCTTTATTAATTTTACATTGGAAAAGATATTTTACTCACAATTTTTTGAATTTTGTTTGAATGTACCAAATAAATATACGATGCTGGTGTTTATTATTTAAATAAATCGTGCTGTATATACTATTTACTAACCCCCTTTTACATAATTTTAAGTTAACATAACATAACTAAAATACTCAAGTAAATGTATCACTTAACATAGTAAACGACCTACTTTAAGATCGAAAAATATAAAAACATATACCTTCATATCATTGTCCCAGAATTTCGTATCAATGATTTTGTGACATGTTGTTGGAAGACGTACAATATATTATTATTACGATGAACCTTTCGAGAGATTCTCATCATAACTTGCAATGTCGACAGTAAATTAGGAAAATGAAAATACTATGTATGATCTTCTTTAACGATCTCATGTCAATATCAAACAAAAATGTCACTCAATACATACACAATAAGGTTGAGTTTGGTCTTATGTTAGAAGGAGCACTTTTTAAAGGCAAAATCCATCTGTCACAAACAATGATTGAATTCAGCGGTTTTGATTTATAACAACTTCCTCGTGCAGACTCGAGACAAAAATAGCTTGTTTTGTTTTTGGAATTATATTTTGTTTTGAATACTTTACGTGATACACTCTGGATGACTCGATCGAATCGATCGTAAATTATATTACCATCCTGTTGAATTTTTTGTTGCACAAAATATCATACCCCTTTTCTGTAACACAGAAGTCTTGACAGAAGACCATAATAACATGGAAGCCTTAAGGATTTCTGCCTTCAAGCTACTTTTCGTTCATATTAAAGGAACCGGAAAAATTTTTCCTTCTATCTACTATTCTTTCCCCTCTATAATCCCAAACCATCGTCTAAAGATCATCAGTCATCATCAGTCTATGTATACTACCTTGAATTTGGATTAAAATAAAAAAATATATAATATAATTATAAAATTTATACATATTTTTTTATATACTTGTGTAATAAAGATAAGGAATGATTTAAAGTAAAATGATAGTTTAATTTATGCATAAAAACAGATGGTAGAAACAATACTATAAACTTATGTGTTTAAATAAAAAGTTCAAACTCATGTCTACGCTGTTCTAAATTGTGATTGGTTTTTAAAATGTGTGTGTCAGTTTAAATAACAAAGCAAAATGCTTTCAAAGACAGATATGCAGTGGCGAGTTTAATTGCTGAATGCTTTTATTACTCGCTACCGAAAATATATATAAGTTTATAAAAACTCAGAAACGAATTTTATTTAGATTAAATATTTATAATGTATTAATGATATATGAATATAATGACTTCCATTTATATTTAAAAATATGAAAATTAAACCTTTTGAAGAAATTTATATTATTTAAATATGCATCTCTTGAACACCTCAGAGATATGGAAGCCATTTTCATTTCAGGAAGAATTTCTTTGGGTGCAACATAGAGCTATGATGCTCTGGATATGCTTTTAATATTAAGAATAATAACACATCAAATTATATCTCTGATCATTTTAGATGTTTTTGATTTTTTTTATTTATCTTAAATATATATATTTATGTTAGGTTGTTCGACAAGAGAATTAATTCAACTCCAACAGGTAGCCACCCCGTTAACATCAAGAAACCTCTATCACTAGACTTCAAAAAGCAGTCATAGGTGAAAAATATTATAAAGAAAAACTCTCTCTCATACGGTACATTTGATTTCAGCGCTACACAGTATATAATTTAAAATAAAAATAATGCTTATCCATTATAAAACGATACTCAAAAATTTAATACAGTTCTTAAATTCCTTTCTGCATCCGTTTGACGCGAAAGAAAGAACATTGTTACCCGCATATTTTTGTCTTCTGCATAATTCTGAAAAGGCAATTTTATTTCTTTCATCTCCGTATTAGCTTAGCTGTTAGGAAATTACGATTGCATAATAAGACGGTCATTAGTTATTGGAAACTATTGAAGTTGATGTTTTATTATTTTATTTTTATGTGGTTCCCGACTTTTTTTATTGTAATCAATCTAATATGTATATTATTGTTACCCTGACACTCTATAATTTAATAGATATTTTTCTTATTTAACGTTGTTCAAATACATGTACTTATTTCACACTATATACAAGTTTTCATATCACATACTGTATCCGAATGTAAACAATGCCGACCTATGAAATAAACACCCTTGGGAAATAACAGTTCTTATTTGTTTCGTCGTCACCTATGAAATAAGTAGCATAATAAATAGATCTAGACGTATTGGGTGAGAGGTGTCGGTTATTCAAAATTGACAAAATAAATTCCAGCGTGTCTTTGATAAGAAAAGTAAAACAGAGTTCGTGATAAATTCAAGAAACTTTCATCTGTTATTATAATAAAATTATGATTGTAACTTTCGCTGCTTAGTTTTAATAGTTAGAATGGTTTGTTTTAAAGAAACAGTGACTAAATTATAAATTAAATGTAATAACAAATTATGCACTGTTCATTCGTGTACATTTAAAAGGAAGAAATATGTTAACAATAGCGTTAAGTATGGTATAAAGTCTTAGCTACAGTTGGTAACATTCTTGGCAAGTTGGCAAGAAACTCTTAGACCAAATACATACTTGTAATTTGTTACTAATTTGAGCTTTTATCTACATACGCAGCACATAGTCTGGTCATAAATTTTATTAAAGCTAAATAATAATCAAAACGGATTTTGGGTTTTGGAATCTGTCATTTGTATAGGATTGTTCATTGTTTTCTGTTCTGTGATAAAGAGAACCGAATCGAAGTGATTGTATATAGTACGTATGGAGAGAAATATATTTTTTAAATTCCTCAATGTGATTTATATTCGTTAAATGCGCATGGGCTCTGATAGGTAATATGAAATCTCCTCTGTTTGTGACATGAAAAGATCTGAGTATAAAAGTGGGGTTCGTATGGAGTAGACGATCGGAACTGTAAGGGAAAGAATTCAAAGAAATCCTTTGGAAAACAAAAGATTTTATCTCGGAACATGAAGATAGTGGCTAGGGCCATCGCCTACTTTAAAAGATGACAGTAATTCCAGCCTTTAAAACACGCACAGATCATTTTGTAAAAGAGAGCAGGGTTGCAAAATTAAAATAACCACATGGGCGGTACGCAAAGGGAAAACTCACAAAAAAAATCTGTTTACGGATGAATAATTTTTTTACAAGTAAGTAGTAGTTATATAGCAACAGTAATTTATGCTAAAAGCTTGCAATAATATAATGTGGGCATTTTAAAACTTCGGTTATTTATTCACTCAGTCTTTCTAATATTGTATAGTATATAGTATTTGGAAAATTTTACCTGGTTGAAATAAATATGCTGTGAATTCTTTAAAAATAGCCCGGTGAAATGAAATTTCTGAAATTCATTCGAGTATTTTCTGGGCTGTTAAACTTTATTGAAAATTATTTAAAGGACTTCAATACAGACTTAGTTTAAACAGACATAGACTGTAGTCAAACAGACCATTATTAAAGCATCTTTTCTAGATACGCAATTGTTTTTCATAATAACTATACAATTTTATTATTACTTGTTTATTTTTATCTGTATTTATTATATTATTATTATATGTTTTTGATAATTTAATAACAAACGGATTAGTAAAATCAGTTGCCGTCGAACGAAAATTGTATGACATAAATTAATGGCCCGCATCAAATGTGTATAATGTAATTGAATTTGGCTTGCATAATATCAGATCACGGATGTTACGTTAATACGCAAAACTCATGACAATATAAACGTAAACGATATTGTGAAAATTCTCTTAATATATGAATAAAAAGAAGCGTTTTATGTCTCGGATTGAGCCAATTTAGTTTTTGCATTATATTACTGATTGTTGAAGCAATTTTTGTCTGATATATTATTATATGTTATTTTAGTGAAACTAATATTTTTCGGATAACTGCGCGTATTTTATTGTTTGAAAAACTACACACTTACGACGTTTCGGTTACTTTGCACATCTCGTCTGCCCGTGATGACGGTTGCTGCAAAGTAACCGAAACGTCGGAAGTGTGTAGTTTTTCTATTGCTATTTCTATTCGTTTCTTTCTTCCGGCATATCTTAGTTTACAGTTCGTTTTGTCGCAGTTTTTTATTAATATTACCTTCTTCTTCTATCTTTGATGTTAGAATTTTAGATACATGGACGAGTTTAAAACAGTTTTTTTGTACTAAAGTTACTTGTTTAAATATCCAATCTAAGGGTAGGTCGCACCAAAACTTACAAAAATCCTATAAAATGGTTTCCATACAGTGCTATGGAACTTCGCAACCTTATCACAATATACCTTAAGTATCTAAAACTAAAAAGTATTTTTCAAATCATTGCAAGATATCTTTTTCGAGAGTCATAACATAAATTGAACTAATCTTAAGTTACAAATATTATAAATTATTCTGCCTTCAATAATTACGCAGTAATTCCGCCTACATTTTAACTAAATAATATTGCACTGAGATTATTACTTTTGAAAAAGACTATTTAACTTTCAATTTAGAACTTGCAGCAATTAAAAACTGCCGATATAATTATTAAGCCGAGATAATCGAGGAGAAATAAAAAGCGAAATCTTGAAACCATTACTTCAGTACAATAAGAGAAAAATATTATATATAATACAACCAAATAATAAAAAAAAACTTATGTGTGTTTCTCTTATCTGCTTTTCGAATTTAATATGATTATTAAAAAAAATTGCTAGGGTCTCCCATAGATGCGAAAAATTGTTTTAAACTCTAGTAATAGGTGTATCAATTATTTTTTTGCACTTAATGAAAACAGGGCCTTTGTTTTAATATATTTCACTGCACAATAGTTAACAGTCACTCGGACTATGGGCTTTTACTAAGATCACACTCCATTAGACCTCTGGCAATATCAATTACAAAAAAAGTTTAATGTGGAAAAAATTAATGACAAAAAAACGGTTAATAGCATCAAACACGTGAGACATAATTGAATCTGTCTTGCATAATATTGAATCCCGGATGTTGCCATTAATATGCAAAATTCATGACAATATAAGCGAAAATCATTATGTAAATTCGACGGATGTATGGCCAAAGAGTGCGCTTTTATTGCTCCGACTGTTGCAATTAATTCTGAACTGTTCAGATATTTTCACCGACTGGCTTTATTCAAAAAAAATGCATAACCGATTAAAAAAGTACAAAATAGTCAATTTATTTTTTTTATTTTTTAAATGTTTAATTAAATTGTAGAATATGATATGTGTGTATTGTCGCAAGCAAATTAAGACTCTGTAGAACTTTTACTTTGACCTAAATCCTTATGGTAAAACATGAGAACGTCCCACGGAAACCACAAGGCTAAATAGAAATTAGGGTATACCATACCGTTTTCTTGGACGGCGGGAATTTTTCTCACTAAGGATTTGTGATGCAGGTTCAGGGCAAATTACAACAATATTTACCAATTTTTGGGTGGATGTCGGAAGGAGAGAATCACTCTCAACCGTGCAGGTATCTTGGACTATAATTACATAAAAAAAGAAGCTGAAAAAACTGACGCCGACTTGTATACGACTGTCAAGATAATGTCAAACGCGCATGCTGGCTAAAAAGGTAGCACGGAACGTAATCTTTACCAGCTACCAACTTTATAAGAATTGGTCCTTTAGCAAATTTCTAGAAACCGTCGCTGAAGAGGTATATTTCCTTTTGTCATTAATGTGTTACAGTTGTCCATACCGTCTGTCACACTCTAGAAGAGTATAACTGAATCTGCTAGAGTCTAATCCTCACGTCTAACACGCCTTCATCATCGTCAGCCTATCGGAGTCCACTGCTGAGCAAAGGCCTCTTCTCACATGGAGAAGGTTAGAGCATTAATCACAACGCTTGCTCAAGATCGGCTGGCGATTTCAATCTTAAAATTTGAAATTATCAGGCCAGGTTTCCTCAAGATGTTCTCCTTAACCGTCTGTCAGTGGTGTCTAAATACTCTTAGAAAGTACAGATGGCTAGGAAGAGATCACATTGGTACTTATCAGGCTTCGAACCCGCGCCCTCACGTATGAGAGGCGGGCCTTTAACCTCCAGGCCACCACGACTTAACGCCTTGTCATAATAAAAATTATATATAAATAGGTTTTATAAAGTAACTATCTAAAAATCAACAGTACAAAAATTTTTAAAATGCTATTGGAGGAAATGTTTAAAATATGTCGTAACTTATGCAAAAAAATTAAAATATATTCCAGTCAACAGAACGATCCTTTTGAAAAAACAGTTATTGTTGTAAAAGCACATTGTTTCTCAAATTCATAATATTAGTAATCCAATGACAAAATAATTAGTCAACCTTTATATAACGAAATTTTAATACCTTCTAACCGCATTAAAAATACTTAGAAAGGTATGAGAATTGAATGCTTTGTAAGTTTAATAGAAAAAGTGAAATGGTAGACGTAATAAAAGTTTGCTAAGGTTAATAAACTCGAGCTCCGGAGCGGTGAGAATCAAATCGTTTAGTTGGAGGAGGTCTGCAAATAGAGGGTTATAGACAGTCCGCCAACAAAAGATGCAATTTGTCAAATCAAATAGTTAAGTACACGGCAACTTATTTTGGGCGTAGCCGACTACAATTCCATAGAATTATTTTTTTAAATTTTTAATAATAGGCCTAAATTACATAGACATTAAAATTATGCATTCCATTAAAAATAACTTCAGCAATATACATATAAATATATCATAAAAATATCCTTAATGTCTAAAAAATCTTCGTAGGAAAAAACGGAATAAATGGTCGTGTGTTTTCTAGGAAAGTAAATAACTGTTTCTCAATATTTAAACCTAGTATTCGTTTAATTTTACTAAAGTGTATAAATGTTTGGCAGTTGGTGCAATTGTACGACATTATGATAAATAATTTCACAATTATGCACACTAAAGTTTTAATATTTGAAACATCAATGCTAACTGAAAGTATATAAAAATATATAACAATGGCATCTTGCAGAGAAGTTCAGGCCGCGTTTCAGAGAGTTATTTACGATCTCCGTATAATTAAATTCTAGAATTGCACCTTAACAAACGGTTAGTAGTATAATTAAACAGTTATTATTCACCAATTTTACTGGAACTATTCCTTTTGTGCTTAAATTGCTGAGTGTTTGTGAATTCATGAGGAAAATATAGTTTAACGTAACCTGTTTTAATGTGTTTTTGTTTAGAACAAAGACCAAACAAAAGTTTGTTATAAAAATTGATATGAGTGGAGGGAAATCTATTGTAACAATAATGATTTAAAAAATATATAATATATTCTAATAATCTATGAATGTAAAAAAATGTATATATAGATTTTCTAATGTGTTTCTCTTTAAAAAAGACGCAATATAAAACATTTTTATGAAATGTATTATAAGATTAACATGATCGGGATAGCAAATCAATTGATCCAATCATCAGTTAAACCAGAATTACGGTGGGGTAGAGATCTTCCGACCCAGAATTTCCAGGCTAAAAGATACCATAACCATTGTTCGTTTTTTGTCAAGTTTTGTCTCATTTCATCTCAGGGACGAAATTTGTATCGATAAGTCCGATATGCATAAAAAACACTTTATACGATTTCAAAGCGTTTACATTTATAATTTTTTTATTGGGAATATTTTTAAAGAATTCCTTAATAATGAAAGAATTTCCTTGGAGACAGATATAAAGGTGAGGAACATATTTTCTGTAATTTTTTCTTCTTATTGATGTTCTGAAGGGTAACGTTTTTTTGATGTGGTATTTTATCATTGCACAATATCATAACTTACCATTGAAACTAGATTTATTAAGCCTCATAATTACGTTATATACATATTGTTTTATAAATATATTAAGTTAAAATTACCGAAAAAGTATAGTTTAATAAAATTTTATTGTACTTATTGTGTATGCCAAAAAACAAAAAAAAAATTCTTTTCATCCATAAAAATAGAATATCTATAAAATAAATTTTAAATCTTTAAAAAATGCAATCCTTTTATCCTGTCTACATTTTATTGCCTCGTGGTATTTATATTCCCTTTACGCAATTCACGCTCAATTTGAGTGCTTCTAAAGGAAACAAAAAGTTTAATACTCTTACAAGGAACGCTTTCGCGGCATTCAGTCCTCAAGGTTGCCGGTTCATTGAAGCTCAATATTTTGTATTTCAATATGAGAGACGAGAATATGTAATCGGTTTACATATATTCATTATAATATCACTTTATTAATATTTTTCAAATATTTTTTTTTTTTTGGACATATAAGAAATTGTAAAAAAAAAATTCACGTACAAATTTTATATATCCGTGTGAATATTTCTCATTTTCAAATTCACTATCAATCCAGCGACTGTCTGTCAAGACCTTTATTTAGGAACATATGAAGGTGTCGAGTCGAGCTGAAATTTATATTAAATAAAGGTCTATCGGCGTTATCTTGGAAGCTGTTTAATAAAAAGGTTCTTTACGACACTATAAAATGCGGCTTATTGTAACATTCATTATATTTTTATATTGCAATAAATATCCGATATACATAGAATTGTAATATGTGTTAATTTATGTCTTTATGCGCATATCAATGCATACAAAAAATGTGTGAATAAAATATTCCTTTTTATTCCACTGTTCTCTATTAAAAATATTGAAAATTTTAAATCTTTATTTTTCATTCCGATCCAATGACTTTAAATTCCGCTGTAGGGAATAGCGACTATTCATCGTTGTACTTTAAAAAAAACGATACTTTGTGCTTACATAAATGGCTCGATAATTAAAATAACAAACAATTATCGTGTGTGTAATAGCGGTATAAGAATAAAAAAATGCAACATTAAAATTACCAGTAACAATTACTGTCCAGATCTATCTATGAACCTGAAAATTTTTCCCTGACCGGATACTAGGAGCAACCTGAAGTTTTAGTATCAGAAAACGTAACCGTCTGAGATAAAAAAAAATATCTGTAGTATTTTTTATAATATATATTTTTTCCTTTTACAATGATAAAAAAATGACAATAAAGATATTTAGAATGGTAGTAAATTTACCGACAAAACGTTATTTGTATTAAGAAATAGAGAAAACAACAGTGTGATTTCAACTATATAAAAAGCTGCCTAAGGTAAATGACTTCACAAATTAGTTATTAAATACATAACACATTGTTTAACTGATGATGGGAAATTTGAGATTAAAAATCAATCTTTTTTATCAAAAACAGGCTTAGAGCAATAAATTTAAAAAATATAATGAGACCTAAGATTTTCGCGAGTATTCATTTAAATGAAACTAGTATTATTCGGATTTACTACGCGGATTTTTATTATTTAAAAACTACATAATCCCGACGTTTCGGTTACTTTGCAGCAACCGTGTTCACGGGCAGACGAGGTGTGAATGTCTGTCAGTTGGTGCTTGTTATTTAAAATTTTTATTATTTAACCTATTATTTAAAAAATATCCCCAGTATAAATCAGTTAATAACAGGCTTAATTTTAAGCCAAAAAGGCAGGGATATCTGACAGCAGACTAAAATGTACTAAATAAACTATGTTTAGTGCGTTTAATTTATTTTAAATAATAATCTATTTTGCATATATAAGTAAAACTAATGTATTATAAAGATTTTAACATTTTTTATATTAATATGTACAAAATGTAAATTTTATTCTCCTCTGATAGTTTCTTGAACAAGTTTTTAAAAAAAGTCATCGTTTAGGTATTCGTACTTTAACTGAAAAATATTACACAATTTTATTGCATGAACAGAGACGGAATTTCTTTAGAAATTTGTATTAATTCGAGGCATTTATTGAAATTATATTTGTGACGACCGCGAGGCACCTCGAACACCAATGACATTAATATTTCTTTCAAAAATGTCTATCAGCTTGAGTTGTTATTGAAATTTCAAAATAAGGTCATATTTTTTCAGGTTTAATATAAACTATCTGGCAGCATTTTCGAATTTTATAATTGTAATTGAAATCAAAAGATTATGTACTAGAACACAACTAAGTTATTACTATAGTTTACTTATATAGTAACTAAGAGATTACTAAGCGTACTTAGAAAAAAAACATACTCCCGACGTTTCCGTTACTTTGCAGCAACCGCGATCATGTGATTCATTTAAATGAATACTCGCGAAAGTCTTAGATCATTATAATTTAGCAGTCTTACCAACCCAATCAGCGAAAGATCTGGCATCAGAATATCTTCGGTTTTGGTCTTTCACTGTAAATGATCACTTGTGTCTTTAGTTACTTGAATGGTAAACCCTTTTTTAATAATTAAAATAATATCTGGTCAATTAATTTATAAATAACATCACCTCCTGGAAATAAATATTGCCGGATTAAAGGAATTTATGTCATTATTTAAGAAGTCAGTGATTAGGAAAAATAGGGACCAGTTGAGGCGATGTCACAAGTCCTCGGTGTACCCCCAGAACGACAGATTTATCTGTCCGGACGCAACTGCGAGAGCCAGTACTATTTTACTACAAGACCAATCATTCACTGAAGAACTAATGTTAATGGAAACTTACATACATAAAAAATATTCAAGATCTACATTAATAAACATATTATTTAAATCACGCAGAGTATATATCGAACCATGTTTATATTTTTTTTATTAGTACATAATTGGACAATTAAAATGCTTTGCAAAAAGTATCCCTTTATTATTATTATAGAAATATGTTTCAAAATTTCACTACTAAATCCATTTTTATTTTTTGCAAAATTAGTCTAGCGAAAAGTCTTTTTGGACTGGAATATTTAAGACATTTAACTGTAAAAGCTTGCGAAATAATGAAGTACTTTATTGTGCTGTAAATATTAAATTGTAAAGTATGCCCGGTGGCTTTGAAGTGGGTGGTTTCCTTAATAAATTCATGTTCTATTACTCATGACCGGGATTTATCATCCCTATTGTAATGCTCAGTGCATTACATCAATATGTATGTATGTAGGTCTACTTCCATCATGTACATCAAGCCATTAAATTTTTGCAACTATTCATTTGTAGCTCAAAATTTAAATAATTATAATCGCAGTTCTGTTTTCATACACAACAATGAAGTAATGTGTTTTTGATTATTAGAGTACCTTGAGGGTAACTTCCCGAAAGAGCCTACGGACAATACCGTGTTCTCGGCGTCTTCACGAGGTTCTAATTAATTTAAAATGTATGAATATATTTGTATCTTCATCCGATTGAACACAATTTTTTTTGTGCACAAAAAAATTTCAATGCAAACGTCTGCTCAGCTCTGTAATGTCGGTTGTAAACCAACATGATGGCATATCGACGATTAGGGCTAGTTATTTTTATTGCCATCCCAAAATTTCTCTATGAAATGAAAAGGTTTGCTAAACATAACTCAAAAAGTAAAAGTCGAAAATAAAAAACCATTTCAAAATCCGAAATTTTATTTGAATGCACTAAAATGAAAATATATACTATAAAAATTTTACTTTTACATTTAATTTTAACGTAATTACATAATTAATATGCTATAAAAGCTTTTCACGACATTTACTAGAGTAGAACAACAGGTATATTATATAGCAGTAATTAAATCTCGCTCAAAATTATTTATTTTTGCCTTTTAGTAAATTCAAATAAAAACCTACTTTTAACTTTTATATAAATATCCTACTTTTATATAAGTAATACCGTATGCTTTATTGTGGACAATAAAAAGTAAAATAACAAGAAAGTGGGTTGAACTACACAGAAATACACAGAACTACACAGAACGAAATACACAGAAACAGAATCATTACTATATACAAATTAATACGGACATTTGTATAATATATAGATATATAGATTTTGTATGATTCTTAAAAACACGGGACCATACAGAAAAGGCACCATAGGAGAATGTTGAAATTCCATTCTCTCAATCTTGAAAGATACCAGTGAAGTGGGGAGCTCTTACAACTAAAGGCATGGAGTTCCAGAGTTAGGGGGCTTTCACTGTAAAAGAATGTGAATTGTAGGTAAAGGAATGGACAGAAAATTTTTGGAAAAAGATTTTTCTCAGAACGCAATAATCGTTTATGAGTCACCTAGAAAAGAAATCTTTTCTTAGGACAAGGAAAAGTATCAGAAATGAACTGACTGGAATGAGGCCTATTAAGAATATAAGTATTCTTTTAAAAGTAATTCGGGAGCCATTTGATGTATAACTGAGACACGTGGTCTTATATATGAAACAGTTATAAAAGTCTTGTTAGCGCTCAAGTTTGTCAATTAGCTCATCACTGCAGTCAAGGTATCATATATGGGCCGAATCAAGAAAAGCTTAAAGGAGAATTTGTAGAATTGTGATTACAGCAGGTATTAGAAGGAAGTTTTGCAGTTAGTGTCGTGATACAACTGCAATAAAGAATCCTTTACTAGCCTCAGTCATATGATGTCCCCAGAGAAGATATTGATAAAATGTCACACCAACTTTTTTTACGATGTCATTGTAACGCGTACGGATTCCTGACGACATTAAAAGTTATGACGGGTAATGTAGAGCGATCTGTATGTTTCAGTTGTATAAATCCGCCAATAATTGTGACCTGGGTTGTAACCCGATTTATTACAAAGCAATAAGTCTTGCCAACTACTTTATTTTGCAAAATTGATTTTGAATGAAACTAGTATTTTTCGGATCAACTACGCGTGATTTATTTTTGTAAAAAACTACATACTCGTGATCACGATTGCTAAAAAGTAACCGAAACGTCAAGAGTATGTAGTTTTTTACAATAATAAATCACGCGTCGTTGATCCGAAAAATACTAGTTTCATTTAAATGAATAAAACTCGCGAAAATCTTAGATCTCATTATGAAAACTGTTTTTTTTTTAAATAAATAGATTCATTTTGGGGGCGTAAATGAAAAATTTTGAGGTTATCTGCATACGAATGGCAGAGAAAAAGTATTCCTTGACTGATAGGACCCTAAATCTCATTGCATCCCAGCAGTAAAGGTTTACTAATAACAGTAGGAGTATTTTGTAGTAACTCTCTGTCGCCGTCTATATAGATAATTATAAAATCAGTTAGTAACCCCAAGAAATATAATAAGAGAGTTTAAAATAGCAAGCAGAATATCAAAAACCACAGCATCAAACCCATAACTGAAGTCAAGTAAAACTAATAATGTGACTCTGTTTCTCCACACTTTTCCGAAAGAAGATGGTATTTTGATTCATAAAATAGTCTCACTATGACCAGAATTGATAACGGATTTAAAGGAATTTACATGATTCGGACAACTGACTTAAAACCAAGAAAGTTTCGTAGAAGTATGTGTCTAATATGAATTACTTTGAAAATCATGTGCTAAAGGAAATCTAAATATTTATTGTTCATATCAAATAGAAATTTGATGAGTTAAAAAAATAAGACAACGGGCTTATTCTACAATTTATATGAAATAAAATGTGGAACCAATGAGAACTGTAACTAAATGGGAAATGGATGCTGCACTTCTGAGTTTTTTGTTTATCATTACTTTTTAAGACATCATTCTGCTAACCTTTACACTGTTGTGAAATTTTACGATTTTCAAGAGTCCGCAATTTCAAACGTTTTTGGGTCAAGTTACGGCCTTAAGATTACCATTTTATGTTCTCTTTATTTATGTTATATTATTTCTTTATAAAATCGTTGTCAAATTCCATATATTGCTATATCGTTTTTACATTGCATCCGTGATGATGGCACCTCATCTCGTCTGGCTGTTATTACAGCCGCTGAAAAATAATGATATACTATAGTTAAGTATAAAAAACAGCATTTTATTTAAACATATACTATAGAAAATCTAAAATATTATTGCACGCATGATAGTTGAACACGAAGTATGGAAAAAAATTAATAATATATGAAGCTAATGTAATTTTAAGAGTAACTCGTAAATTATGATTCTAATAACAAAATTAGCATTTTTGTATTGTTATAAACGATGGCGTAAATGAAAGCAATCTTGTATATCATAATCAAAAAACAATATAATAATGAAACAAGAATTAAAAGTAATAAAAACGCAAATTTTAATTATAATAAATTTCCCTTTTAAACATTTGAACAGTTTAAATGTGTTATGAACAAATAAAACGTACACAATCTCGTAGATGCATTGTTAATAAAACGGAATTAATTGAACAACATTTGTACACACATTCAAACAGTTTGGTACACGTACGAATAATTACGTAATTTATATTCATAATTTTGTGTTATTTTAGGATGATTCGACAAATTAATTTGATTATATTACATATGTTACGTATTGTGTACACAAACTTTTCCTAGATGATATTTTATTCAGATCAATTCAAACAGTCGCTCTATTTTAATAATAGCTGTATTAATAACGTAAATTAAGGTAAACAGCCATATATTGTTCTCATTATTCAACAAATAATCATAAATGGTAATCCATGTCACGGGCGTTTCAAACGCTGAGGCAGCTGTCACTGTGACAAAGCCTCATATAATTAGATCCAGATAGGCATATTTACCTGCCATTATTGGAAATCGATAGATATCAGCTTTTAATATTATTATTAGAGTATCATAGAGAAATAATTATAAATTTTGAATTCATTTGAATTTTTAATCATTTATTATCATTGTTGACCTAAACAGAAAAAGTTTCTAAAAAATAAAATATTTTCAAATGCTCTTATCTATTACAAACCTTATTCCAATAACTCATAGGAATTTTCCGAAACGAAAAATATATGTACGACATATAAAATAAGATTAAAATTAATATTTTATAAAGTTACACTCTTCACAAAATCAAATCAATAGCAGATGGGGCTCATTCCATCCTGAATGTATGAAAATACCTTATGTTCAGGAACCTAACCTTCTCTCTTTGAATTCGCCTGAACCAGTAAATCTTGGTGGTATTTGTACCAATGAGAATTGACTTGTATGTCGATAAAAAAATATGAACATATTTTATTTGATGAAATATTCACATGTAGTTTATTATATATTATTATTAATATATATAAGATGTATAAAATTACTAAAATATATAACAATAATAAGAATGAACACAAATTCGCATTATTACCCCACTTTTTATGTTTACGGGCTGTCATAAAGCTAATATCTTTGTCCTCACCCTAGAGGGGCGCAAAAAGCGAATCAGAATACAATCTTTGAAGCCCATGTAAATATTTATTCTCGAAGCCAAAAACCGTTTAAAATTAAAATTATTCATGGAATACCTTATAATAATGAACTTTTCAAATTTTTAACTTATAAAAAAAATATTTGCATATAATAAGAATTAAATTTCTAAGAGATTGTTTTGATTTGTACATAGATAATGGAATTAATTAATAAATAACAAGCAAATATCAAAAGATTAATTTATAATGAAATTGTATTAGTCTACTCAGGATATTTCAATATAATATTTTAGCAGTCTCGAGTCTGTACATTTTTCGTGCTTGATGCTCGTAAAGCTCAACCCACTCAACATGAATTAAGTCAAAATGATCCGCCGGGAAATCACCAGTTCCCACCAATTAAGAGGCTTCAAATAAATTCCTGCAGACGTAGATATATTTTTTAATTACAATACATTACAACTCACTGTTATTTCGTGGAAATTCTATATCGGCTGCTTCTGTGTACAGACCGAGACGGTATTGAAAGTTTACTTCATGGTTTCATGAATGCTGCAAATAATAGAATTATATTTCGTAAAACAAATGCTTCCTACATATTTCATTACTACTATTCTCTATACGTTAAATTCTGTCGTGGGTTGCGGGTGCAAGTCTTTCGTAGCAAACGATACAATATGGCTCCGGTATCAAAATGACAATGTAAAGGCCTTCCGAGATTATCACTCGTCGTATAAGGAGTTACAGCATCGGTCGGCAACGCATCTACGACACCTCTTATGTTTCAGATGTCCATGGGCGACGGTAACTGCTTACCTTCAGGTAGGCCGCCTGCTCGTTTGCCCCTTTAGGACGTAAAAAAAATAATCTCTAAATTGATATCCCAATAGTTAGTCCTAATATTTTCATAGGCTGAAAGAATCATCTGTTATCAACAAATAAAAAGAAAATTATAACCAGGTTTATAACAAACATATATCATTTGCCATCTAAATATATGTTTGTACAATATTTCTCTTCCCTCTGAAATAACGAGATAATCCACAATAAAACAATGGTATGATGCATGTTAATAGTTTTATTCCTGGTCGGATGTAACATAAAATGTTAAGTTTTAGCATTAAAACACAAAGCAAGTGACCGCTTAAATTATCACTGAAACAAACACACTTGTACACAAACGCTTCTTTGCAGCTTGTGAAATGCGAGAGGATATCATATTTCATAGCCAGGTATGCTTGAACTAAACCAAATATATTCACTGTGAAGATGACATTCTTTACACAACAGGATATTTAGAGTGTTATAACGTTAGTTGGAGAGATTTAAATGTAACCAAAAATATTAATTTTCTTTCAGGATACGATATTTAAGAAAATATTCATTATTAACCTTAAAACAATCGACATACATAACAAAACGAGGATTGTAACATACACAAGAGTGGAACAAATATATGTCAATAACAAAAATTTTAAAATTCGAACATTATGTTAGAACTATTGACATCTGTGAATGAAAATATCGGAAGATATAAAGATCTCGCAGCACAGCTTGGACGGTAGTGTCGGACACTAAAAATGTGTCGTAACTGTATATTATGATAATGTATTTTACGCCATGGCTTTGCAATTTTTACAAAAATGTTTCTATTTATGCTGTTGTCGTAAACATATTTTTACCGCTCGTAAAAACCATGGTTTTATATACACACAGTTTCATAATTCGGACCAAATGTTTATGGAAAATTTTTGAATAGACTTAACGATTTACGACATTTGAATCGTAGAAAGAATAAAGGATTTTGCATATAAAGCATGGATTTATTTCTTTATTTAACTTCTTTGTACATACAAAGAAATATCTACGGTAGGTGAGCTTAGTGTTAACATACATTCTCAGCCAGCCAGCCTTTGAATTTAAAAGAAAAAACTTAAATATTCTGCAAAAAATGAGAAAACATGGACTTAAAAGTCAATTAGAATATTTACTGTATATCTGATGGATCATAGCATACTGAATTTAATATGTTGTATAAATACTTTGTATCGTATTAAAATGAAAAGACTGTTAATAATGTTCTGTACTGAATTTATTGTAGAAGTTTTAATAACTTAAACTCATATTTAATTAAGATGGTAGACAGGAAAATAATAAAACTTTTATCTCAAAGAAAATTCAATCTGAGATTTTATCAAATGCAAAACCGTATAACAGAAAAAAGTTCTTAGAAAAATAGGGTTGCTATTTACAACTTATTCTCTTTGTAGACAAAGCTCTTGAAACGTCTTGAAATTCGAGACTAAGATAAAAGCAGTGCAAGAAAATGACCCGAAGTTTCGAAAAGTTTTTCGTATTTAAATTTTATCTTAAAACCACGATTAATATTGTCTCTGGATATTGTTTTTAATTTTAGTCTTAGTAAATATCTTAATCTGTGTGGGAGCATATTAATTTCTTTTAGTTTTAACTGTATAGATATCTAAAAATATAATTATTTTTAATTAATTAAGAGCAATTAAATAAAATTCATACGATAACTATTAAAAACAGATAAGCGTTAATCTGATTACATTGCATTACGTGTCCCACTCCGGGCTGGCCAATCGTCGATAATGCTATCTTTTGTGTTGCTTTTTTTTCATTTTTTTTCCTGAACCATGTGGCGGTTAGCTGCTTTATATGTTCTCCTTAACATTGTTCTTGGCGATGACAAAATTACCAAAGTGGTAGAATTAGATTACGGGATAGTGAGTGGAGAAAAGTATTGGGATGGCGATTTTTACACGTTTTATGGAATACCGTACGCATCTATACCAACCGGCCGAGACAGATTTAAGGTACAATATAATTTAATTTATTATTTTTTTACCATAAAGTTTATAATCAGTAAAAAAATATAACTTAAAAAATATGTTTGTTCAATTTGCATGTATGTGACATAATATTTTTTATAAATATAATCTAAGATAACTTGAAAATGAATAAAGCGTTCTTATTTAATAAAAAAAATTAAATTAATATTAATAAATAGTATGAAGTTTTATATAAATCTAATGGTTTAAGGGTCCTTTACCTCCAAAATCATGGGAAGGAATCCTCGAAGCAAACAGAAGATCAACTATTTGTCATCAATGCTATTTTAGTGGAGGTTCAGAGGAAGTACTTTTAGACGGCGATGATGATTGCCTACTCATAAATATACTCTCGCCTCTAGTAGCCAGTGAAAATAATTTATTACCTGTATTAGTGTATATACATAGTGGTGCATTTTCTGGTGGAAGCGGTAACATGGCTTTCTTTTACCACCTAGCCAGACATGATGTTATTACCGTGAGCTTCAACTATCGATTGGGCGCATTTGGATTCGCATGTCTTGGTAACGAAGAAATTCCTGGTAACGCTGGTCTAAAGGATCAAGTTGCTGCATTACGGTGGATTCAAGATAATATTAAGAAATTTGGTGGAGATCCAAAAAGGGTGACTCTGGCAGGGTTCAGCGTTGGAGCAGCCATGGCTGAATTGCTGTCGTTCTCCAAGTCTACTATTGGTTTATTTGATAAATTGATTCTAGAAAGTGGTTCTGCATTTTCACCTTTTGCTATTAACAGGAATCCTGTAGAAACAGCATTGAATTTAGCTTATGCTATGGGATATAACGGAACGAACAAAATTGAGGAGTTAACGGAATTTTATTTAAATGCAGAAAACAAGCAATTAGCTGAAAAAAGTATTAATTATTATCTTAAAAATAGCACATTCGGTTTCTCCCCATGTATTGAAAATTTGCATGAAGGTATGGAAGCTATATTACTCGAATCTCCCATTGATGTTATAAACAAAGGAGAACAAAATGATGTAGCACTCCTCACAGGATTTGCAAATATGGAAGGCATAAGCCGCACCATTAAATTCGGCACATGGAGAGAAGAAATGAATGAAAACCTTGCCGATTTCTTACCTGCAGATTTGAAGTTCGATTCTGAAAAAGCCAGAAATGATACTATCAGTGCCATTAGGAAACGTTATTTTAATGATAAAGAACTAACCGCAGAGTCGTTGCAAAATTATGTTGATTATTTCTCAGATTCCATGTTTAAAACTGGCATAATTAAATCAGCGAAACTACACGCAGATATATCTAAGAGACCAGTATATTTATACGAATTTTCGTACGTGGGTAAACTAAACATAGAACATAATTATATGGATAGAATAAAGGGAGCTAGCCATAGAGATCAAACAGCATACCTTTTGGACTTTTTTGGATACACAAATAATTACAAGGACCTCGACGTGAGGGAAAAAATGACATTGATGTGGACCGACTTCGTTAAATATGAGTAAGAGAATTAGATAGTATTTTAACTACTCCTTATGTATTTTTTTGAATTTTCAACTTAAAAGTAATTTACATTTTATAAAATATAAAAAAAAAATACTTTTCTAATACAGCTATTTTCAATTTCAGAAACCCAACGCCGTACGAAAGTTTTCTTATCACAGTTAAATGGTTGCCATATACCAAGGAAGAACGAAATTATATAGAAATTAATAAAAAAATGGCAACAAAAAAGGATCTTTTCGAAAATTCATTTGAATTTTGGAATAAAATTTATGAAAAGTTCTATTGGAACCCTATAGCACCGAAATTTATTAAAACTGAAAAAAAGGATGGTATTAAAACCAATCATAACGGCAAGATAAAAGATGGAAGCGATATAAATACAAATAGTAATATGTTAAATGATAATAAAATAAAACAAAGCGAAGATACAAGACCTGTAAGTGATTCAGACACTGAAAGTAAAAGTAAGCCTGAAAAAGCTGTGAAATCTGAAAGTGCCCTTAAGACTGATAAGGATATGAAGCATCAAAACGCTATCAACCCTGAAAAAAATCCTAAAAATATTGACATTAAACTGGAAAAAGATCCTGAAAAGAAAAAACCCGAAAGTGTTACAAAATCTAAAACTAATGCTAAACCTGAAAGTGATGGTAAAACTAATAAGGAAAGCCATTCCGAAAGTCTGAGGAACAGCAACGTTGATAAGAAAAGTGGTGCTTAACCTAAAATTAATACTTAATCCAAGGCTGAATCCAATAGCAATATCAAAACTGACGTTAAACTAGAGAGTAAATATAGTGGAAAAGTACAAAGTCAAGTAAAACAATGCTCAAAATAAATACTTTTATTATTCAAACAAAATTATTACTTTCGTCTATTTCAATACATATATTAAATTTCATAATCAACATTTTATTATCTTATAAACGTTCAAACAAGTATTTATAAAACATATTACGAAGAATTTAATACTTTAAATCATTAAAGTCCTATGATGCGTTTAATGGGGTTCAACAGTTCCCGAACTTTAAAATATCACGTGTAATGTAACCTCCGTTTATAATAACGAAATCTAAAACCATAAATAACTAGCAACATCGAGGGGAGTGCTTTGGAGTGCAATGTTGCTTGAAGGAGAAAAGAAAAGTTATGATACATTTTAAACGGTTATGGTTGTACCAATAAGTATTTCTTTCTTAATATTATAAATTTATAACATGAAATAGATATGCACTTATTTGCTCGCGTTTAGCTTAAAAAAATTTTTTTGCTAAAATATCCTTTTAGGAAATATAATTTCTTGGTAATACTTTTATTTATTTCACTCCAAAGTTAATAAATAATTTTGATTCATAACCTTCACTTGTCCATTCACAGAAAGGCTGTGACGGGAAAATAATTACAAAATGGTTCCCTTGACTGTTTGAGGGAAATGTTTTCTATACATGCCACCCTCCAAATATATTATAAATTTTAATCTAGTCACATAGAATATAATATGATCCTTATTCCCATACATATAAAGCATTTATTTGAAATATAGAAATAGTATACCCAATAAGAACATGTATTGAACGTTCCCTCAGGTGATTTTTTTTTATCTATTGATGTATAAAGGTGTCAATTTATAAGTGTCAAAAGCAGAATTTCGAAGTGTGTTTGCGTTAAAAAACTTCTACAAGTGCTTAGAAGTTTTAGATGACAAATCGAAAAATATTTTCTTATTGGCATAAAGTAAGTTAAGGCGGTATAAAACATTTATTGCTTCGAAAAATAAATATACAATTTAACAATATATGTTGATATTACATTTTTAAGCTTAACTATTTTTGATCTTCCAATAAAAATAATTGTTTGATATTTATGACAAAAATAACAAGCTGACCTAACAACCGTAATCAATCCATCATCAACGAGAGGAAATGATAATTAGCTTTGCGAAAATATAAATTTAAATTAGAAAATATAGAATGAAAAACTGATCGACTCGAGCAGGACTCGAATCTGCTAACTCCGAAATATCGCGTTCCAATTACTGTGGACGTAATAAAATTTGAAACCAAATATTCTTAATATATAATAACAGAGTTATGTCATAAACCAGTCAAGTCTACCTCAATGGATCCCGTACAATAGCGCCTTATCTGAATTGCTTAAATGCTTGCTAATCAAAGTTAATCACGATAGTCACATAATTAGGGTCGGGCTATTTTATGTGAGGCACGCGCCGTGTCATCACTCCGGAACTCTACATCGGTTATGGCGTGCATTCTTATATACAGTATGTTCATTTATTTCAATGTTATCATAATATATCAAAACATGCGTAATAAAATATATAACGAATCTTGCTATTAGTTATGAATTTGATTCAATGCTAATAATGGGATAATTTTTTTTTTATGACCAAAAATCAACCTGTATAACTTTCGACATTCCACATCCTCAACATTAGGCAAACTTTCTGTACATCATATTCTAATCTATAGGTGAAGCGAAAATAGAGCCTTTAATAATAGAGACGAAACCTCTTAGCATTCAATGGATTCACCGTGCGGGTGCCGGGTCCATTGCGTTGCAGGGAGTGGAGCTTCAACAGTGCCTGGGACTTGCGACCCAGGTGTAGGTTTAAGGGGCCCCTAACTAACGCGCGTTAAACGCTCACCTCCACTGTCCAAGCTCCTCTCCCTACCTAACCATATTTGAAAAGAACCTACTAGAGCTGCCTTCGAAGTACGTTCCAAGAACGAATTGATGTGAGTTCTGGACAGGCCCAAGTCTTTTAGTAGGTTGTAGAGAGATTTAGCCGTTATACCTCTCGCTCCCACTTCTACCGCATATAAATCCACGACGAACCTATTTCGAGTGAGTTCGTTTGTGAGCTCGTAATATTTGTTGACCTTGATGGTATGGTCTTTGGGGATGTTGGTTTCCCAAGGAACCGTAAGCTCTATCATCACAACGCGCTTTAAGATTCGCGAATACATGAATATGTCCGGTCTGGAGGCCGACGCACAAATATCCTCGGGGATTTTGTATTGTTTTTCATACGTATCCATCATTATAGTCCAATCCGTAGCCGCTTTAAGGATGGAGTAAGGCTTGACATTTGTTTTTATAGTCCTAATGCCCTCTCTCACAAAACCTACTGATCGCTCGTTTGTGGTTATTCCTTTTTGCGCTCTGGCTACCGAAAGACTAACCGCTTCACGTATGATTTCCAGAACCCTATCGTGACGACGCGAGTATTGACCGCTATCGAGGAGTACCTTACATCCCACTAACAAGTGCCTAGCAGTTCCAACTGCCTTCCCACAGATATAGCAAGTCTTTTCGGTACCTTTACCCCATCTTACTAAATTACTCTGATCTGGGAGAGTCATCTGGAACGCATTGAGATAGAATTTTAGCAATGCTGGCGACCAATCATGGATTAAGGTGCGCCACTTTAGTGCCAATGGGATGCAAAAATCTCCTATGTCTAACCACTCGTTCTGCATTTCTAAACTTATTGCATGGATCTTATATTTATCATTCTCGTCTTGTCGAATAAAAGACTTCAATATATCCGTATCTTGGACCTTCCTACTTGATCCTAACCCTACTCTGTTACTTTGCGCTCCTATCATAAACTGCTTGTGGAATTGAAGCCTTGACTCTAGCTCTGGGGCATCTTTGTCTTTTGGGAGCGATGTAACAACGTCATCCTGGGATTTCCCCAAGATGTACCTCTTGGAAACTCTCAGGTGTTTATAGAGCTCCGATGGCCTTTTTAGACTCATCCCAAAACTATTGCGATCCCTAAATAAAGCCGATGAATCAGCCGTTAGCGCGAGTCCGAGCCACAACTTCAACATCTTTATGACGCCTGCATCTAACTTTGACAAAAGGGTTTTATTAAAATCATAAACGAGGAAAGGCCAATTTAAACGTGAAGTTAGATAATTATCGTAGATCCAAGCTTTTTTAACGTTACTGATCTGTTGGCTATCTACCTTGTTGAGATCGTTCAAAAAGCTATCTACTATACCTTCCAAAGATGGAGTACGACCTATATTATCAATCTTCCGACCGAGAAATTTAAATGGTGCATTTTCTGTAACCGTAGAAATGCATTGACCGCCTAACGATAATCCCGGATCGTATGAGGTGTATCTTGTACTCCGCCTACCGAGACACAGACAGTGACATTTACTTGGTTTTGTCCTCAATCCATCGGTCCACTCACAGAATCTATCCACTTCATCTAATAGTACTTGACAGTGTTTGGGGTTACGTGTCAGTATTGCGAGATCGTCAGCGAAGGCTAAAATGGATTCCGTGTATTTATTATTAAACTTGAACCGATACCCCCATTTTTTCTCGTTGCTGGTTAATTTATCTACTAAGATGTTAATTACAATATTAAATACAATTGGAGACAAACAGCAACCTTGAAATAGTCCTACATTGTAACTAAAAGTTTTTGAATGGCCTTCTTTAGTTGTTATAGAAAAATAATTAAATGTATAAATTTGAAGTATCCGAATAAACTTAAAGGATTTAATACAACCTGTATAATTTTCGAAATACCAACGTTAAGCAAAACCAGCCGAAGCTAACTTCAATTCACTTTAACTAATATTGACGTCTACAGAGCATTAACTTCCAGAGGCTGAAGTGAACATGACATTTCCTCTCTGAATATTATATTTATTTTATTTAATATTTCAATATACAAATATAAAGAAAAAAAGCTTTGATTCAGAAGCTGTTGACCTGAGATTATTAAATATTTTAATAACACCGTAGATTGGAATAACTATAAATTATAAATTCCAACCTTATTTAATTAATAAAATCGAGTTATAAAAAGATATTACATAAAATAATCTACTTTTACAAAATCTTTTAAAATGCCGAATATATTTGGAAGCAAAAATTGTTGTTAACTAAAACAGCTAAAGTAGAATGACATTTTGTTTAATTGAATTTGAAAAAAAATTTTCTAAAACCCCCGACCCAAAAAAAGTCCGCAATTATTATGACAAAATGTTAGTGTATAAAATGTCATATTCCACGTATGCTTGCAAGCAAACTGTGCGTGTAACATTCGTATCACACCTAACAAACCACCTGATGACCTTGAAGACCTGAACCGATTTCCACCAAACATAGCTAACAACATTCTCAACGGATATACCTTTCAAACAAAAAAAAACCGCATTAAAATCGGATCATCCGTTTGGGAGCTACTTTGCCTCAGACAGACACATACACGCACAGACACGTCAAACTTATAACACGCCGTCGTTTTTGCGTCGGGGGTTTAAAAGTAAATTTCATGGAAATAATCCTGGAGATACTAAACCATCATTATATTGTTTTACATTTTTACCCCAAGTTTCAATCAAAGGAACCGCGATCATCTACAATGAGATGAAAGTGGTCAATTTCTTATTTAACTTTACAGGAATAGTAATATATACATTAAAAAAACAATATTCCTAAAATTTTCACCTTTTGACAAACAGATTACATTAAACAAAACAGTTGTTCACTGGCAATGAAAGTTTTGCTAAAAATACGAGCTATCTGACCTTATCCGAATTCTTAAGCAGTTAAACAACAATTAATCATTATAATATATTTACGAAGGAGAACTTTGATAATGAAAAAAATCTATTACAGAGTGAAAGATAAATTTCCCTAAAAGAATTCCCCCAAAAATCTTTAGCCGGATGACTGTGCAATTACCAATATCGCGTCTGCATCGCTGAGATCGGAAAAATCCCATTGCGCCGCCATAAATCAGTTTTCCGTTTATTAAAACACCCCTGACACCATCACCCCAACAGGGAGGTCGGTGCCCACTTTAACTACAAGGGTCTGTGGGATTACACAAAAAGATTACAATTAGACGTGTAAGGTATACAGTCTACATTTTTGTTAAAAGTTTGAACAGGTAAAAGGGGAACAAATAAAGATTTTTTTAGAGCTCATTAATAGATACATATAAAAACTATTTGTTCTTTACTACCCAGAAAAGCTGGATTTAATAGTATTTTTTATAAAGGATAAAAATCACTTAAATATTTGACTCATCTCTCACAGAGAATAAATAAAGTTAGCGAAGGCTGCAGTATTTTTTTAGTCTGTGCACCCTTAGTGTTAACTTCAACACTCAACATTGCAAGGAAGCCTCAAACTTAAGTGGAGATAAATCCTCTTGAAAATTTCGAGAATCGATTTACATTTTCCAACACCCTGTACATGATGTGCAATTTGATATTTACTTCTTTTAAAACTTGTGTATTATAAATTAACATTTTATCAAAGAAGTTTTATTAACAGTTTTGTATATATCTTCCTGAATATAAATCGAATTATATTATAATAAAACACTATAATGCAAAAAAAAAAACTAGAATAGTCTTAATGAGTAAGTATATTTTTTGACGTGGATATAAAAAGTGACTGTCAAAATTTATATGTCAGCTTCTTCGTTATACTAAAAATATATAAAAAAAATCTTTTTGCAATTAGAAAAAGTTAATACCTATGTTATTTTATCGCTTTTTTAAATAGAGAAAATAAAAAAAATAGTTTATCTTATTTATTTAGTTGGTACATAACGAATGCTCATTTTTTTTTTAAATCAATCTCTGATGATCAGTATTAACATATTAAAAGCGGGAATAATATTAATTTAAATAATAATTTACATTCGCCGTCCTTAACCTTTTTGACAGTCAATGGATAACGGTAAAATAAAATTAAACACTGCTTGATATTCACAAAGGGATTGATTGTGGGAAGTGCTTGAAACCCTTCAATTTCGGTTCTGCCACACACAATGCCGTTGCCTGTCACCGTTTGTATAGAGGTTTTTTTTATGGGAAGTGAAAATTGCTGGAGAAATGCCTTCATATTCTCATTCATATTAATATATATGACGATTGAGATTAATAGTTTTTAAATGCCTTAAATTTTGTATTATGAATACAAGTTATTAATTTTATTGATTTTTATATCTATCAAATTACCCAATTATGTATATATATATAAATATTCTCCTAGCTCCGATGACTCCCGGGAAATTATCCAATTTCCTTCATATATGAGTTTTAATTAAATGACACAATAATATCATAATGAATTCATTTTATATAAATTAAGATTTAATTTTAAACGTCGCGTGCGCTTAATGTGATAAAATTAATTTCAAGATCTAAAACATTAACGCTCTTCTTAATTAAGTTCAGACTTAATATGACAATGATTTTCAAGTGTCCTTTCTTAATTTTTTTCTATAAAATTTTTAGTTATGATTTCTAATAAAGCAACTTAATTTGGGTCTCGTCATTTGTTATTCTATAATCATGATCGAATATTAAACAATAAAGAATTTTCTTCAGTGTTATATAAAACAATTAATTTAATGAGACAGTTTTTAAATGTGTCAGACATGTACAGATAATATTATTCTCTATTTTTTAGTAAAACTTTTATGTTATGAAACTATTTTAGTTATTTTATTGAAAAAAGCATTCTGGTAATTTTTAAATTTTACATTATCTTATCTTTAAATATAATTGATTCTCGGATTTCATCAATAAAATATGTTTAATATAAGAAATACCTGTTTTGCTGACCGCACTTATAAAAAAATTAAACTTTCTTTGACTCGAAGATCTTTTAATAAAATTAAATGATATTCCCCTTTCCTGTAGTGTACAAATTCCATATGGAATGTTGTTTTCATTAAGATAAGGAAAATACACGAATGAGAAGAAAATAACGCAGAAGAAGAACAAACAGAACTTTATTTTATTTAAATATTAGTGGTATGAGTGTTAAAGTACTAAATATATACGTATTTTTTGTGTAATATCCAATCAAAGTATTAACAATCTTTGTAAAATAATGATCTTTTTGAACACAAAAGAAATAATTTAGTTCTATAACTATTAAATTTACAAGATATCGGTATGAAGTATCAGGAAATTAGTTTCAATATCAGTCTAGACGCTGGTGACATCTGGCGGTAAACTTTATGACTAGCTTTAATGACGACAACGAAAATGTCTTTGTCTGGATTATTTAGTTCCAATAACGGAGAAGGTATCTATAATAATAATTTATAAATAACAAACGAGGTGCCCTAATATTTTTTTATTTTACTATAAAAATCTCTCAATTTCAGCTTGCAGACAAATCAAGCAGGTTACCTTGTTAATTTTTTTGTGACTTTAATACATTTTCAAATACATAATTTGCCTTTTAAAATTTTTAACTCAGTTTATTTTCAATTAATATTCAAATATATAAATTATTCATAGAAAACAAATAGATTTATCCATTATTAAATCGATAAACAACGGACAGGTTGTCGATTTTAATTGAAACTTGAGAATAATGCCGACAGTCCGTGTCGCATACATTTGAATCGCTTTTTTGAAATCGATTCACGTACTTTTTAATCGTTTTGATTGAAATCCGAATCTATTCTTTCATATGGCTTCGATCGCATAGGATATAATAGCGTCTGAACAAGTGAAATTGATTGAAAAGTATTTTTGATAGCTGTCTAGATTTTTTTAGACGTTTCTTTTTTTAATTTCAAGAAGTCATTGTTCTTATAATACAGTAGAATTATATGATTAAGCGTTGTTTTACTCACAATATATGTAGGTTAGATTTATTTTGCTGTACCAAAATAAAGACATTGATGGTTTTGTTCGATAGAAATAATTAAATCATGTGTCAACAAAAAATATGTAAAGATAATATTTAGTTTAAAACATTCTCAAGATATCCAACCGATTCTATTAATTATCATAAAGAAAAACGTGTTTGAAATCGACATCAATTTTGCTGTTATCAATTATATTTATATAATGATTCTAATGAAGTGGGTACATCTGAATCAACAAGAACAAGATCCTGAGTGAGGATTATGATCAAAGTTCGGAAGTATATCGAAACTTGCAGATGTCCTTTAATCGAGACCTGGCAGCAAACTTCATGAATATGGACAAACCGCGCCAGACGTTTCTAATGAAATTTCACTTACACTTTTTGCAATCTTGCCAACATAACTAAGTTAATAACTTGAAAGTTTTCAAGTCGATTTATTTTTTGTTTGCATCTGTGACATCGTTATATTTTGCCGTCTAAACAGAAAAAATATTTGATTAAAAGTTTGTAGATTTTGATACCACAAGTTTTAATAATAATACATACACTGGTGTGGCTTAAACTGAAATAAATGTGTTTTTAACTACTGAATTTTTTATTATTATTTCAAAAGCGGCAGACGAGCGGAGCCTACCTGATGGAAGGTAGTCACCGTCACCCAAGGACATCTGCAACATAAGAGATTTGCGGATTCGTCGCCGACCTTGATGGTGGGAGAGGGTTAGAAAAGGAAAAGGGAAAGGGGAATTATTATATTTTATTTATTGCTTTTAATGTTAATAACGATATTAATAAAAATATCGTTATTAAAATTAAAATTCCCGTGAAAATTCCTAACGAAGTACTACTTTCACCCGCAACAAACTGAAATCAAGAGGCTTAGTAAAACATAACAAAATAATCATTTTTAAATGCACCGATAGTTATAGTCACAATATATTTTGTATAGAAATAAACAAATGTCATTAATTAATATCCTTTGAAGGAACATTTCAGTTATAGTACGGATTTAATCCCATGACATTATACACTACTTGATATATAAATCTAAAAGTAAGTTTGTGTGTGTCCCTGTTAGCTGGGGCGCTAAAGTGACAAATGCTACTTTTTGTTTCATAAATTCTTGATAGTAAAGTTCAAACAATGCGAGGAGTACGAAGTTAAATTTCCTTAGGAATTATATATAGAGGAACAATACGTATTTCTGTATTTCGCTCCAAAATTTATCTCAACAAATATTTTTCATATGTCAGAGAAGAGTACATAATAACAAAATCGCTAACAATCGAATGCAAAAAAACGGTTAAAGTTTAAAAGATCAGTATAGTAAATGAGCAAAGCATCACTGAGAGGGTGGTGACGATGTAAGTAAATCCTTTTGCGGAAGTTCTACAAAGCCCTTGTTAAGACGAGTAATTTGCATTAGAATAACAAACTTGTTAAACTTACTTGCTCGTTGAAATAATTTTTACACTTTTTAGTATATTCTTCACTTCATCCATAGAAATTCTATATCATTATTTTAATTATGTATATATTTTTTTTACAATTAAGTTTATATTTCTACACATAAACACGTAAACGTAGGAGGAAATATAATGGAAAAGAGTTCTCGTAATATTATACTCATAAATACTCAACTATTAAGAATAAATTATTTATTATTTTAAAAAGTTTAGTCTATTTTATTACTATAATATAATTCAACTACTTCCACTTACGACAACATCACAAACCTTTTCGTTCCTAGCGACTTCCTTTCTTTATTTTGTCACACTCGTTATTTTCACTTCTGGGCTATAAATATCGCCTGTTGTAAATCACTAAGTCTTTTGGCACGGATTTTACACACTTAGTCCGTTCACTTTGGCAAATAAAAGTGTAAATAAACAAACATATACCTCCAGAATCGCTGTAAATAAATATAGTGCATTATAGCTGCCAGGAATAAATATGTTCTATTCTAATATTAAAGTTATAAGAGTTCTTCTTTTAAAAAAAATTTAATACCCAGATTATAACATGTCTCTTAAACAAAAAGAGTTTTAAAATATTAATTAAAAAAAAAATCCACAGTGGTAAAGAAATTATTAATAAATTGTTTAACAACTATAAGCCTTTGTCATCTTTGTTTGCAAACTTTTTGACTAGTGTTTAAATAAGTGTAGGCTGACAATAATTAACGTACCGATTCAATAATGTATCACAAAATATATATTAGACAATGTTAAATTTTATTCTATTCTAGTGATAACAAAGAATTGACAGCCCTAAAAGTTTTTGCAAATACACTTAACATGAAATGAATGATGTTGCCATTTAAGACAATAGAGACGAAACCTCTCAGCCTTCCATGAATTCACCGTGCGGGTGCCGGGTCCATCGCGTTGCAGGGAGAGAATCCTCAACAGTGCCTGGGATTTGTGACCCAGGTGTAGAAACCTACTGGAAACAGAGTGAGTAAACACTCACTCTGTCTCACTGGCTGGCATGGCTCACTGACTCTGACTCACCTCCATTGTCTAAGCAACCTAAAAAAATTTTGTAACGAGCTTACTAGGACTGCCTTCGACGCACGTTCCAAGAATGAACTGATGTTAGTTCTTGACAGGCCCAAGTCTTTTATTAGGTTGTAGAGAGATTTGGCTGTTATACCTCTCGCTCCTACTTCTACCGCGTACAACTAACCTATTCCTAGTGAGCTCGTAATACTTGTTGACCTTGATGGCATGGTCTTCAGGGATGTTGTTTTCCCAAATCACAACAAGCTCTATTATCACAACGCGCTTTAAAATTCGCGAATATAAAAATATGTCCGGTCTAGACACCGTCGCACAAATATCCTTTAGGATTTTATACTGTTTCTCATACGTATCCATCATTATAATCGAATCCGAAGCCGCTTACATGATAGAGTAAGGCTTGACGTTTGATTTTATAGCCCTAGTGTATTCTCTCGCAAGACCCGTAGATAGCTGGTTTATGGTTATTTCTTTTTGCGCTCTTGCTACCGAAATACTAACCGCTCCACCTATAATTTCTAAAACCCTATTGCGTCGACGCGAGTATGCACCGCTATCCAGGACTACCCTACATCCCAACAGCAAGTGCTAGCTATTCCAACTGCCTCCCTGTAGATGTAGCAAATTTTTCGGTACCTTTACCCCATCTTACTAAATTACTCTGATCTGAGAGAGTCATCTGGAACGCACTGAGATAAAATTTTAGCAGTGCTGATTGGTCAATCATGAATTAAAGTGCCCCAGTTTAGCGCTAATGGGATGCAAAAATCTCCTATGTGTAGCCACTCATTCTGCATTTCTAAGCTCATTGCATGGATCTTATATTTATCATTCTCGTCTTGCCGAATCAAGGTCTTTAATATATCCGTATCTTTGACCTTCCTACTTGATCCTAACCCTACTCTATTACTTTGTGGGGCTATCATAAATTGGAGTCTTGACTCTAGCTCTAGGGCATCTCTGTCTTTTGATAGCGACGTAAAGACGTCATCATGGGATTTCCCCAGGATGTGTCTCTTGGAAACTTTTAGGTGTTTATAGAGCTCCGATGGCCTTTTTAGATTCACCCAAAATTATTGCGATCCCTGAATAATGCTGACGAATACGCAAACCCGAAATCCGAATGCGTGAGCCCGAGTCACAACTTCAACACCTTTATGACGCTTGCTTCTAACTTTGACAAAAGGGTTTTATTAAATTCATAGACGAGGAAAGGCCAATTTAAACGTGATATTAGATAATTACCGTAGATCTTAGTTTTTTTGACGTTACTAATCGGTTTGTTGTCGACCTCGTTAAGATCGTTCCAAAAACTATCTACTATTGCTTCTAAGGATGGAGTACGACCTATATTATCTGTCTTACGACCGAGAAATTTAAAAAAAGCATTTTCCGTAACCGTAGAAATGCATTGGCCGTCTAACGATAATCCCGGATAGTATTAGGTATATTTTGTATTTCGCCTTCCGAGACACAGACAGACATTTAGGTATTTGGTTTTGTTCTCAATCCATCCGTCCACTCACAGAATTTATCCACTTCATCCAATAGACCTTGACAGTGTTTGGGGTTACGTGCCAGTATTGCGAGATCGTCATCGAAGGCTAAGATTAAATTGAATGATGTAATATGTAGTTAGAGCTTTAAAAAGTATATACATTTATCATCTGATCCATATTTGTCATCGGATCCAGATGTAATCTCTAATCAGATCTTAGTCACAACCAATTTTTTTACAACAACATTTAAGCTAAACTTCAATCTTCGAATTGTTTTATTGTTAATGTAAATCGAAATATAGTTAAAAATCAGGGCTCAAAATCTCGACTCCGATGGTATTCCGTCTAAACTGAGCTCTAAACTATCTATTGGTTTATTCCTTGACTAGGCAAATAATTTAGTGTAAAACATATTTTAACAATCTGATAAAAAAAATTGTATATTATATCATTACATATTAAAAACAAGCTAGAAATACATGTAGTCATGGACTTCCGTAGAAGGAAACAATGTTGAACTATTATTGAGAAGGCTAAAAAAGGAACTAATCTTCATTATATTTTTTCTCACCGTAATTTAATTGATGAAGAATTCAAATATTAAATTGAAACAAATAATTATATAAATTCTGTATTATAATTTTACTTACCATTGCAATAGCAATACAAATAAAACCTAATAACAGACGAGGCTCAAAAGGACTCGTATCCAGAGCCGTAAAAACATTTACTAATAACAGACGAGAAAGCATTTTTATTGAAATAACACTCAACCAATTGAACTTTTGAAAATAGAAATACAAAATATAAAATAATCTCCCCATACATTTACAGCGTTGAGTTGTCATAGGAATCTCGTTAAAAACCAATTAAGTGACACCTGGCGACACGAATAGTAAAATTGCAATTTTATTCTTCCGTGATATCCATTGAAATGTGCATAGTATTGTAAGATCTCGTTTATTCTTTTATACCAAATTGAACATGACATTATGGAATTCTGCCAATATACAACTTATTAATTTTTTATTTCAGATTATAATTTTATGAATTATTACAAATATAATCATCAATTTACTACGTCATAGAGACATTTCTTTTTATTGTAGCGACAAAAATTACTTACAATTATTATTTCTTTTCACTTGTCATTATAAATAATTTCAGCTAAGTCCATATCCTATAGACCTTAACCACACTAAGCAGAAAGAGATTACTTTATCAGGGTCTACTGACAACTTTGACCCTTTTAGATTTGAAAGGGTTAGCGTAAAAACATTATTAGTATTCTATGTTGCTCAGGTGTTAATTTGGTCCAAGCTATAAGATTTAACGTAAATTTAATATTTACTAACGTAACACTAAAGCGATGAGTATAATCTATGCAAGTAACACATGATACAGATAATAATTACCATCAGCTTAATAAATTTAAATTATTTTATGACAGATTTATAAAAGTATATAAAAAATATCATCACATTTTTTGTACCAAACCAGATGACAAGTGCTGAACAGGATAGGGGGCAAGCCAATTCGACAAAATATGACAGATGTCAACCTTTCCGTTGTCATTCCGAATAACAAATCTAACCAAATATATAATACAAAAGGCCGAACCAAAATTGTCCAATATCTAAATATTTTGATTATAATACTTACAATAATGATTTGAGATATAATCCTTTGTATATTTAATTAATCTTTCAATGTGTCAATCTGTCAATAATAATAATTGATGTTTGATAAATGTAATTTCCAAATAAATTGACATAAAACTAAAAGGTATTGCATTCGATTACCTTATTTTTAGTTTAAATAATGAATCCATTAAATTAATATTGTTAACTATAGTGAAAAAAATAGATTAGACGGCATTTAGAGAAAACCATAAAACATTATATAATACTTACAAGTCTTACCTTGCGACTTCTTGGATTCCTGAAATTAATTTATAATTAAGCTTTAAAAAAATATGTACTTGGTCGCGTGATTTCATATGAAATACGCAAACTTTCATTTTTATGAGACGAAACTTCTTAGTATTCAATGGATCACCTAGCGGGTGCCGGGTCCATCGCGTTGCAATGAGAGGAGCTTCATCAGTCCCTAGGACTTGCGACCCAGGTGTAGGTTTGTTGGCCCCTATCTAACTCGCGTTAATTGCTCACCTCCACCGTCCAAGCTCCTGTCTCTACCTAACCAAATTTGAAAAGAAACTACTATGGCTATCTTCGAAGTACATTCCAAGAATTAATTGATGTTGGTACTAGACAGGCCCTAGTCTTTTAGTATGTTGTAGAGAGATTTCGCTGTTATACCTCTCGCTCCCACTTCTGCCGCGTACAAATCTACGACGAACCATGGTTTCTGGGGATGTTAGTTATTAATAGAATATCTAATACAGACTTCCTATAACATGGTAATCGGCAAAATAGCTAATTTGTTCCAAAGAAATATAAAAAAAATATAAGACGCTTGTTCATCCAATTACAGTTTTCGTTTAATATTGAAACTTAACAAGTTACATGCCATATTTTAATATTTAAACTTGCAAGGATTTCTATGTTCAACTCGACTTGATTCAACCGCTACAGCCTTCAAAGATATTATTTTTCATAAAGTTTTTGTTTTAATTTAAAAACTGAATATTATCAGAATCGATATTAAGGGATACAATTTGAAGAATGTGTGCAGGAATTATGAAGGTACCATTATATTATTTTTTCGATTAATACTTTGGACTTACGAATGCCCAACTTACAACATACAACAAAGAATTTTTTATTTATTTCATTGCTACGGCATTTATGTACTGCTGAATTGGTAGTAATTGCATGAGCTTATATATATATATACCGGTATATATATATATTTACATTTTATTTTTAACTGGCGTATGCTTGGCTATCTTTCCAATTATTGGTAGATGGAAAAAAACTGTAGGTAGTGAGCCTATTAGTCTTAAGGACACCTAAATTTAAAGGACAGAACACAAATGCAAGGAAACTATTCACTTATTTTCTATTCATGCATATTATATTTTGGCCACTGCTTGCATCAATGCTGTAAGCCGTAATTATGAATGAAAAATGTTTACACTTTAGGACTAAATTTTATCTCGAGTCCATGTACTAAGTAAATTAAAAAATAAAGTATATGGGTGATGGGTATACTTAAAAGACTAAGACTTCAAAACAATTTAAAAAATTTCGAATTTTTTTGGTTACTTATAAGTTTCACCTAAAAATATTCATTTAATGCTTTAAAAAAATATTTTTTATTGTTATCAATTATAAAAAACTTCGAACCTTTTAGAAGCTTTAAAAACATATTCTTTACGTTTATGCAATTTATTTTATGAATTCTGCTACTATATTGTCGATAATATTAACTTTTGAAAAGTTGTTTAATACTGATTTCATATCTGATTATTTAGAATTTCTAAACTTAGCAATTTTTAAATTGACACTGGCAGTTTAAAAGATGACATTGAACGTCTACTGTCAAGTGTCAATAATTGTATGTTGAATTCAATGTTGACGTGAATTGTTACAAATCTCAAGTGGACGACCGTTTTGTATAGAAATTATTATATTAAAATTAATGAAATGTCCAGTGAAACTAACCAAGAGAGACAAGACAATGAGCTATTTGCTCTAAAGGTACTTGTGTTGAAATTAAATACAAATTTTGTAACTAATATTCTTCTTAATCAGCTATTTCCAATATTAAAATAAATAAGGATAAAATATGCTATTCTATTCTAAAATAAATCTCTAATTTTTTGAAAAACTTAAATCCTACTTACTTATAATTAATGAAGTATATTATTTTATACCTACATAGTTTTTAGTTTATAAATAAATATATTAATTATTGTAATATTTAGGCTATTTACGGGGATGCTGCTGTTGATAACCGTAAAAAATCAGTATGGAATGAATGGCGTCCACTCGACGTACTTCTAACATTGAAGCCTCTTCAAAATACCGAAGGTGATCACTGCTGGGCGACTCTACAGTTTGTTTGTTGTCATAATTATCCTGATAAGTATGCATCTTTTGATATTCGGGTTTTAAAGAAAAAAATCTATCTATAAATTGAAGTTTTTTGTGAACCTAAAAGGTTGCCGACAATTTCAATACACAAAATGCAAGGACTGTCAGACCCAAAGAAGCTATTGACGGAACTGCAGGAGCTAGCTGCTCAATTGTGTGGGGAAGTGATGATATTTCAATTAGCTCAGCACACTGAGGTATATAAAGTTCCATATATTTTAAGACATATTGAAACATTAGTTATTAAAAGCAAATTAAGTTATCATGTTTATTAACATTTTCCTTTATGGGTTTATGTGGGATAAAATTTATCCACTTTCAAAAGTATTAATTTTTTATATGCAGCAATTTCTTCGTGATCATTATAAGCCAACGCTCTCATGTTACGATGAGATGGTTAAAGAGAAGATAGAAATGGAGAAACTTAAAAAACACGACCTGGAGGTGAAAGAGTTTGAAGAGGTGGGTTGATCAAATTGACTGTTGGTTACTGTTTGCTCGCCATCAGCCATTCTCATTTAGTCAAGAATATTCTATAAAATCATTTCATTTAAATTCCAGAGGACTAGAAGATTGTATATCTTGAAGCATCTTAATTATTGGCATATCACAGAAGAACTTATCCTATGTATATGTATATTCTATGAAATGTTTAAATCCACTAAAAAAACAAACACACATATATATATATATAATAGCTTCTTATATCAAACTGTCTCTGGAAGATAACCAGTGTGTGCAAAAACAAAATTTTGCAGATAATTATTACAAAATATATATTAACTTGGACGCAATTGTATACACAGCTTTATGTGTATTTTGTTTGTATATAATAATATTGATGATTGATATTTAATTAAACAGTTAAAACATATTAAAGATGAGATCCAGAAACGTCAAGAGGCTTTACGTAGCGGCCGTGACAGGATTCCCAGTTGTAATCTTGATATCAATGAAAACGGGCAAGGGGATATACCTAAACTGGTGTTGTGAGTTCATTATATTATATTATATAACATTATCTATGTAATACTTTCTATTCAATAATTCATAAAAACAGAGTATTATCATCAAATAAAGTTAATATAATCTGTATTTTAAGTTAAGCTTTTTTTTGTTGTTGCTCTAGAATCTTTAAAATATTACTTTGTTGAATAAATGCTTTTTCAATTTCTAAGATAAAAAAATATTGTTGAATTGGAATGATTTATTTTGTTGGAATAGTCACATCTATGAGTCGATTAGACATATAAGAGAGAAGAGAAAGTCAAATATCCCTCTCTCACTCCCTCTCTCTCTCTCTCTCTATATATATATATATATATGTTGTGTTACCTTGTGTTTATCATATTTTTTTCCTTCTTTAACTTAACAGTTATGCTGATGAAAAAATGTCGCCAATTAAGAAGGTGTCCAAAAGGAGTTCAGATTCAATACCTTGTTGTTGTAACATAAAGGGAATACAAGTGCTTAGATACACACAGAGAAATAGCAAGAAAGTTTATATTGGAAATTGTATTGGTGAGCACATGACCAAATTGTATTTATCCAGAAACTATGTAATTCTAAAGTGCACATGTGTGGTAACAGAAATATCAGTGAGATTACACACACACACACACACACATATTTGAGGTTTTTTAAGTACATTAAAAATTAATATCTACATACAGAAAAATAATGTACGTATAGATTATGTTAGCATATATTATACCACATAAATTAATCTACTTAATCTAACTATGTATTTATTCGGTTGATTTTGTCAATTGGATAAACAAGCTTTTATTTTAAGTGCCATTAATGTTACTTAATTTCAAGTCATTTAATAAAAAAACTAAAAATCGTTTAAAAACATTATCTTTTGTTTGCATTATTTATACTCAGTGAAAGCGCGTATTACAAACTAATTATCTAGTTAGCTGTTTAATAATTTTATTTGACTCTCTCTTTGAATAAGTGACTACGTATTTCAGGGCACTCCTCAAACGGTTCTACAACTTACCTAGCGATAGATGACGACGGTGATGGACTGGTTGCCAAAAAATGGACTCTATCTGTCTCATCAGATTACCAAATAAGAAATCGTCAACTAAATGCTATACAGCAAGACCTGAAAATCATGTCCAGATTGAAACATCCCTCCCTAGCGCCGTACACGGCTATGGAAATGATAACAGAATCTAAAAGGAATCCGAGACAGATTATTTATATATTCAGGGACTTCGTACTGGGCAGTTCCATGAGGTATCTGAAAGAAAAATCCAAATTCGGCGATCAGTTCGAAAGTTTGAAGTTATTAAGACATATAGGGATGGGATTGTTCAGTGCGCTGAAGGGACTGCATAGTGCCAATGTACTGCATCGCGATGTTAGGAGTGAAACCGTCTTTTTGGAGGAGAGTGGTGCTGTTAAGTTAGTTGGTGCTAGCCTGGATATAAGATTATCAGAAATTCTGGACGGTGACAGCATTTGTGATAGGTAAGAGTTATATTGTAAATATGCAAACATATTTGTTTGATAAAAAGATAACATGTAAAAGCTTTGTATTAAACTGTTATCTAAAAAAGCTGTGCTTCAACGATTATACAATTGTGAAGTAAATAATTCATTCGGTTATAATACAAGTCACAATTTAAATATTTTCCCAAAATCATAGTAAATTTATCCACTAGGAATATTTTTTTTTGTTCATATGGGTCATATTAGGCAGTTAAGGCGCCCGTATTTTTAAGACCATAAATCGGTCTTTGTATAAATTTGTTATTTGGCAACGATATTCAGAAAATGTTCTCTGAATTAACTTCTTTGGTCCAGTTTTGGGTTACATATCTTAGAAGTATTCTAACTAAATATGCTAGCTAAATTATATTTAACTACCACTGAGGATCGTCAGACAGTATGTTTAAGATTATTTATCTTAGCGGGATTGAACCAGTCGTCGCTGGAGTCTCGCAAAGCAATTAGATGGTCCATAGATTAATAGTAACTCTTATTATTTTCTATAAAGAAAAATTTAATTAGACAGACAAAATCTCACGATATATACGCAGCCGCCCAGCTGCTGTTGTCCGTGCTGACCGAGGAGTCGGGTCAGGAGATGCCGCCGGATTTACCGAACTCAGTCAAAGATTTTTTCTCGAGGTAATGTTTGGTTTGAAACTATTCTTCCAATTAATCCCCGAGGTCTTAATGTACGGGAAAGCTATAATTTTTATTCCTTTTACATGAGAAACTACAAATATCTGTTATTAAATTAAATCACAGCTATTACGCTGTTTGTAGTGTAAATCTGAGGGTTGATAAAAAAAAAATTGTTCAACATCTCGAGGGTGTGGTTTAAGAAAAAAAATGGAATTAGTCCATTATTAAGACCTAATTGAATATAAACTTGCCGAAAAAATCACAAAAACGGGTCTAACTAAAAATAATCTGCATTTTCCCTTAATTCTCCTGTATTTTATTTGAAGGTACGGAATGGGTCATCCCAAAAATTTATGTAGTAGTGATCGGGGAAAAAGTAATGGTAAAATTCATTCGATTTCAAGATTTTTTGAATCAGCTCAATGTCTGTTTGTCACCTTAGAAACTGGCAACACAATACATCTACTTTACTACAGCTCTAAGTTGCTCGGTAGTCTGTACATATATATTTTAATATCTCTTCTTGCCGTGTCTTCCGAAAACATTAAGCCCTTTGTACGATTTCTGAATCGATCATCATTACTTTGAAATCTCCCCTAATATGTAGAAGTTTACCGCAAAATGTTTCTGCCATCGATTAAACTTAGACAGATAAAGGTGTGAATCTTAATGCCCTCGTAATAAGGTTGGTATTATAAACAAAATACGTAAATGACTTCCCAGGTGCCTGACCGAAGATGAACACCTGCAATGGTCAGCGGAACAGCTGGTCAATCATGCTTTCCTCGTAGATGCACCAACGAAGCTACCTAACAGCAAAGATAATAATGACAATGATAGTGACTCTGAGGTAATTAAATACAATGAATTACCGACTGCGAGACGAAACACTTAACACGATTTCATGTCTTTAGTTCGTTAACATTTTGGTATATCTAATGGTCTCATATTTATATTGCAATAAAACTATTGATGTTTTTATATTATGTAGCGAAAAACAAACACTCTGTCAAATTCGTGCATATTAATTCAGATCACGCAGTTACATTACTAAGTTTTTTGTCCTGTTAGGGACTATAAAATGTGGGACCAATAATAGGACATGAATCGAGGTGGTGAAATAATAAGTTGGAGATTATGGCATTGTGATAAATCCACTTGTAAAATATTTTACTGAAAAATGAGTGACTCTAAAATGTTTATAACCCACACGAGTGTATAGTTCCACAGATTATCGTTGGGTGCTTTTGCTTTGATGATTATCAACATACAAGTATAAACATGTAAAATTAAGATTATTTTATAATTTTATTTCCTCACGTCAATGTTTTTAGGGTGACGATGGTGCTAAAAGGATCTCAAATATGACTTCCTTGGCGAACGGTCATTCCAGGCTTAACGTTGAATTCGAAATTCTTACCTGGCTTGGTAAGGGAGCATTCGGCGATGTTGTAAAGGTAAGAAAGGTACTCATTATGGGTAGTCCTGGAAATATTGCATATTATATTTACGAAAGTACATGATAGAACCAATTTTGCTTCGCTATAAAGACCTCTTTCATGAAGATTGGTTATTCTGTTTAAATGTATTTTTTTTTATTTTGCATGCCCTTTTTATATATTTATTTCAGATTTTGTGTACTTAAGATATAATTTTATGGTACCAGGTGAGGAACAAACTCGACGGGGGATTCTACGCAATAAAACACGTCAAATTGAATCCCAAGAGCGTGGAATTAAACAAGAAAATAACCAGAGAGGTCAAGTTACTGTCCCGATTGAATCATGAAAATGTAGTGAGGTATTACAACGCTTGGGTGGAGACCATAACCGAGACTGAAATCGAAGAGAGCCAAGTTGTAGAGACGCCAGTAAAGAAAGGGGACAGTCTGTCTGATGTGGTCGCGAAACTCGGACAGGTTCAGGTTAGAAATCAACAATGTTTTGGTAATAGTCGAGACTAGTATTTATAACACGTGGTCAATAGCTACCACTGCTCATACGTTTTTACATGTCAGTTTTTTAAAGTAAATGTTCTAACAATTATTGGGAATTTTGTTTGATTAAAATGAAGAATATGCATCTTCGCATTTTTTTGACTCCGCTCGATAAAAAGTCCTCGGTACAACTTGGAAGAAGCGACCTTAGCGTGCCGGTACCGAACCGTTTTTTGGACATGGGTTCCATATCCGGCAATGAAACTGAAATTAGTGGTCATATCTACTTTTCTTTGTAAACACCATCCCAGATAACTGGGCTGTCGAAGAAAAAAACTCGACTTCATTGGTGTGATACGCTATGGCTTCTGCTATAGAAGAAGTTTGGTGCAGTCCATCGAGTAGAACTTGGTACATGACAAAAAAAATATATAGAAGACTAAGAAAACTTTGATGCATGAACCTGGAACGTAGGGATGCTTATGCAATGCTCTCTAAAATAAAAACAAAGATATTACATAGGCATTTCAAATAAATACATAGACATTTCTGTATAACCATGAGGGTTTTACAAGTATTTTTTTTTAAAGTACCAAAACTAACAGATCTTTTGAGTAGATATTAATTTCCCTGCATTATACGGGCTAAACCTCAAGAATTGCTTCATGAATTTTAGTGATATTTTTAAGTTTTCTTGAATATTAAGGGTTATTTTTAGAAAAACGGGGGAAAACCCGCCCATGTTTACCAAAATATTGTGTAATACTCTTTGATTTTTATAGATAAACTGGTCTATGTCGGAGGGCCCAGGGCGAGTGAGAGACGAGTGGTCCGATAGTGATGACGACTCTGATGATGATGAACCCTGGTTCAACATAACAAGGTACTAAAAAAGATCTTAAAAGGCAATAAATTTAATAATTGTATTCCTTCCTTTTATATGTATTGCTGGCATAACTTAACAATAAGTGACAATAATTTTTGAAATATTTGCCATAATTTCAGCCCAGAAGAAGATTCAAGCAGTCTCGTAGCTTTCGAAGGAAACGACACGCAGTCGGAGCCCACTCCCACTGAGGAATCTGCAGACAGCAAATTGCCGCTGAAACAAGTGCTGTACATACAGATGGAATTTTGTGAGAAGAATACATTGCGGCAAGCAATAGATGATGCTTTGTACCATGATCACTTCCGAGCCTGGAGGCTGTTCAGGGAAATATTGGAAGGTCGAATTTAGTTATTGCTACGATATTATTTCATGGAATTATTTATATATAACAAAAGCATTCTCATTTCAGGTTTAGCCCACGTCCACCAAAAAGGTATGATCCACAGAGATTTGAAACCTGTGAACATATTCTTGGATTCCAATGACCACGTTAAAATTGGGGACTTTGGTCTGGCTACCAAAGTATTTACCGGACCTCCCGTTGAAGGTAAAACGGCATAATTCTTAGCTGGTAAAGATGTCGCATAGCGGGCTCAGAATTAATATTTTGCTTGATTTAAAAAATTCCAGAAATCGTCTTTAGCTTTAAATGTCATTAAAAATATTAATTAATACTAAATTCATTAATCGGTTTCGTAAACAAATCTTTTTAAGTAATGAGATCTAAGACTTACGCGAGTTTTATTTATTTAAATGAAACTAATATATTTCGGATGTACTACGCGGATTTTATTATTTTAAAAACTACATAAATGTGAGTGGCCTCACATCTGCCCGTGATCTCGGTTGCTGAAAAGTAACCGAAACGTCGGGATAATGTAGTTTTAAAATAATAACATCCGCGTAGTATATCCGAAATATATTAGTTTCATTTAAATGAATCATTTTAAGCTCCGCACGAGTCTTATTCAAGAATTCCGTTTGGTCATTCGTATTAAGTAATGAAATATTCGATACAAAGTTAAGTAATGTCAGTAATCTCATTGTATATTCTATTACTTTCAGACAAACAATCTCTAGACGACACGGAAGGTCTCCTCACGGGTAAGGTAAGTGGTTCAGGACGCAGGATCTACTATTGACTTAATACAAAAGAATACATGTTCTAATGGGCGAATAGTTTTCGCTTGAAATCACACACAATATGTGAGCAAAATTTTTTGCTTATGAACAAATTTTTCAATTCGATATAATTTGTTTAAATAGTGGCATGTTTTTGTCTAAAATCGTATATGGCTTACGATGTAGGAACATAAAGACGTTACGGACTAACCCGATAAGTTTCTTGCCCACACGAAGTCATTTCATTTCTTGCCTAAATATTTTTCTATCGAACTACAAGTATTTTTTCTGTTTTTTTATATTCTTGGCTTCTAAGGTTTTCTTGCTCCGTTTACGTTAGGTCGGTACAACTCTATACGTTGCTCCGGAACTGCAACAGTCAGCATCCAAAGTAATATATAACCAGAAGGTAGACATCTACTCCTTGGGAATTATATTATTCGAAATGTTCCATCCACCGTTCGACACCGGGACCGAAAGGTACATCGTTCTGAACAATTTGAGGAAAAAGGAAATTGTCATGCCAAAGGATTTCACGAGGGAAGAGAATGCTAAGCAGATACATGTTATAAGGTAAGGTTTTGTTCTTGGGATGCAAATTTTCGAAATTATCTAAGGATTTTTTTTTTTATCAAATAATTGCTTTTGCCTGTAACATCGTTCATGTATTGAATCGATAGAGTTGAAAGAGTCATAAATAAGTCAAGGAAATTAAAATGAAAACCTATCAGTAGCCTCGACGATGTTTCGTGTCAAGGGACCTCATAAAAATTGCAATGATGTTACAACCCCAAGGGAGCGACACGACATCTGGCTTCAATAATGCGTATACGTTATTGTGTTATCCAAACAACAAAATTGAAAAAAATACTCAAGTTTTTGAAAGTATTGTTTTTGAACGCATCTAGTCATATTCCCACACAAACTTTGTAGTTAACGATATGGCGAGAATTTCTAATTTTAATTAGAATATAAGCAAATGTGCGCGACTAATCATAATGATATGATCTTTATGTTTTGTCTTCAATGTCGAACTTAAGGAGTTAAATATTTATTTTTTACTTTAAACTTTAAAAGTTTGTTAAAACGATAGTTTAATATTTAAAGATTTATTTATAAAATAATGAAAAAAAAGAAACATACATCAATTTCCCATTCATCTTTTCCTCATCATAGAAATCCGTGGACAACTCAATGTAAAGGCTAAATATTTTATGCCCATTTTTTTGTAAGCTCTCTGTACACCTTGAGATACCTTACTTTCCCAATTGTCCAGATGGCTATTAGATCACGATGCGAGTCTTCGCCCCACGAGTCTGGAACTCCTGGGATCAGAACACGTGCCTCGAGCTGTTCCAGAAGGAGCCCTGTCTGGGCTTCTCTCCCACACCCTTAGTTCCAGGGGTTCCAGGGGCTACCAAAGGTTGATAACAGCATGCCTGGACCAGAAACCATCGGCTGCTGAAGATTTCACATATCACAGCGGTGTGAAACCCAAAGATATGGAAATCATAGCTGGTATCAAAGACGCCGTTGTCAAGGTTAGTTGGCCATAATGATTTTAAGCAATATATATTCAGTATGGGTGCATCGAGTTAACCAGATAGTGCCTTCATGTCTCCTTTTTTTAAATAGACTTTGTATGCCTCTGACAAAGTGATGCAATAGCAAAGAGCTTCTCTAACATTCTGCAAATTTTATATTCCTCGTACTATTTAATTCTAAGGTATTTCAAAGCCATGGAGCGATAGAGTTTGCCCCTCCGTTGCTAACATCCCGTTCTAAACATTGGGACCAGTATGCCAACGCCGTGAAGGTGATGACGTCATCTGGCTCGGTGTGCCACCTCCCTCACGACCTCAGGTTGCCGTTTGCAAGGTATTTTATCTATTGTTTCCTTTCATTATGACTCAGTGATTTATGTCTAGTAATGTTTGTTTGCGTTCTCCTTAGTACATTACAAATATATTCTATTTTGTCAACATTTTTTTTTGTCGACAAAATAGACTTTCGTAGACTTATCCGTTACTTTTCAGCAACCGTGAACATTGCTAGACACGAACATGTCGCCTACCCAGGGACACGGTTGCTGAGTACTAAAAGTAAATGCGAAAAAAATAAATATTTTTTTTATTGTTTAGGCACACAGCGTACACGGGAACCAAGTACGCCCGTCGATACGTCATCGATCGAGTATACCGGGATACTGAACGAACAATACAAGGATTTCATCCCAGGGAGATCATTGAGTGCGCCTTCGATATCGTCAATCCGAAAACTGGTTCGTACTACCATTGTTATGCGAGAAAAGTCGCAGATAATGGGTTAGTCTCGGCTGTGGGAAAAAAATTGCTTTATGATCCTTGGAACCAAATACAAACTGAACGGATAGTAATGAAACTATGTAATGTTGTAGCTCGTATAGCAAAATAATATACGAGATGTAGTTTATGAGATAAATCCATGAAAATGTTAATTCCACAACAGAATATACCATAATACTATATTTACACTCTCGTCTCGCTCGCTTTCACCTCCGGACACGAGCGCTGCGAGCGCGAGACGAGTCGCGAGGCGAGCCGTGAGCGCCTATTTACACTCTCACCTTGTGCTTCGGCTCGTGCTCCAGTGTAAATCTACTATAACAGTTTGAATGGAGTCGCGTGACACACGTAGGTGACGCTGGCGGAGAGCAAATTTTTAAAATAAAACAATCGCTTCGTCTTTAGAACATAGACTTATTGTGGAAATTTTTTCCAATAGATTATAGATAAATAAAGTAAGTGTTAAAATAATTCTTATTGGAACGCTTGACACGAGTAAGTTTGGTTCAAAATATTAGACAATGCAAAGCTCATATAACAGTATGAATATATACATATATATATGAAATAATTGCAGATACATTGTGGCCGGACGCTGAGTTGCTGGTGGTAGCGAGCCGAGCCGCTCAAGAGTGTTCTCTCAAAGTAACGATACAACTGAACCACACGGAGTTGTTGAAGACGCTGCTGCTGGCGTGCGGAGTGCCGCTGGACAAGCAGTCTGGCATATACCCCGTACTTGTTGATGTCAGTTTAGGTAATACAATATTTATAGTTTTTACCACGGATCTATCAGCATTTATCCACTATAAACTATCGCGTGGTGATAAATGAATAGAGGCGTTTTTAATTTGAATTATTCAGTTTAACTTATTTGGATTTAATTATTTTTTTGATGTCACAATAACTGCTCATGTAAGTGTACTAAGTCGCTTGCAAAAACCAGGTCGGATAACCAACCTCCAGCTTCAAACGCACCTCACGACGCTGTGCGTGACGCATCGTGACGTCACCAACATGCTGCGACTCATGGAGGCGGACGTTCCCGTGGGGGAGGTGCGGGAGGTGGCGAGGGTGGGGAGGGGTGGGAAGGGGGAAATGGCTATACGGGAGCTGGAGGCGGTTGTGACGTACGCCAGGAGTCTCGGATGCGAAGTAAGCTTATACCACGGCTTCTGTGAAATATTTAAAGATAATCTTGACTTAATATCTTTCTATATATAGAGGCCAACAGATTTCTATGAAATGTTTGTAGCAAAACTTCTGCCATAGTTATTATAACTATTCTGTGTCCATCCGTATAAAACCAAGATTGTTTGAAAATAAAAAAAATTAAACTCATCTAATGAGAGTTTTTATTAACGTCCATACAGATTCCTATAACCGTGGCGCCTTTCCTCGCGTACAAGGCCACCCAACATTGCGGCGTCTTCTGGCAGATGTCCCTAGTGAGGCAGGACAGCAAGTGTAAACATCGCGCCCGAGACCTCATAGCCGTTGGCGGCAGGTAATCTATGAAACTTTACTAAGCGAGTAGAATTTGGAATTTATCGAACAAAAACAGCTTGATAGAATTATATGTAACGAAGAAATAATAATCAAAATGTAAGATTACATCGAACAATAAATATACATTAATTCGGTTTTGGTAATAAATATAATGTTACAATCGAAAAGAGGTAGAGATAAGTTTGAAACAACCTTACCGTCGTGACGTCTCTCGGCTGTACCTATTTATGTGAAGTTCTGCATGAAAGCAAAAATCTGATAAAGACAAAACCACGTGTTATTTACCTGAAGAAGTTTGTGTGTGGTGAATGTAACTTAGAGAAAATAATGATAAGGTCTACAGCAGTCACGCTGGTGTTAGTCGCAGACGAGTTAGGTGCGACTGAATTAACAGTAATTTAACGTACACGATAAATTTGGAGACAAATAAATCTTTGAACAACCGGCTTGGAATGTCTTTATTAATGTTATAAGTAAATTATCATATATATTTTTAAAATAACAAAAACATCAACACTATTAAGTGTTAATTAAGTTAATTATAACTCCACTCTAGAAATGCGATTTTTTTAATTAAAACTGTTTAATTAAAAATATGCATGCGCTTACTTCTTAAAATAGAAAATTTTTGAGACTCCAATCGTCTAGTCGCCTGAAAAATAAATGTGTACGATTTAAATTTTACTTTACTTATCATCGGACCTATCTTAGGATATTTATATCTTGTGTGTTAACATCAATCTGGTCCGAACAATGGAATTATTGATTTATATGGGCACGTGTTGACCGCGCCCCTCCTGTCGCTCGCACCTTTTATAATACTTGATAATTAATTTCATCAGGTATGACAATTTGGTGGAAGAGTTCTGGAAAGTCGCGAGAGCTGTAAAGGACAATAACACGGAATTTAACTGTACGTCTGTGGGATTCTCTTTATCCCTGGAAAGGGTCGCCGCCATCTTGAAAGGCTTGGAGGTGGAAGTACCACCTGTTGTTAGAAACAGTGAGGTGAGCATTCATTTAATGTGAGTTAAGCAATTAAATCAACATTTAAACAATTCAGACCTGTGACCGACAAAATATTGATTTACTTCATTTTAATTGCAAAATTTGAAAATATTGTTAATAATGAAACTCATAAGATTTAAAATATATAAAAAAATTAATTCACCGATTCTTATAACTGTGACGTGAGATAAATTATCTCTATGTAAAGCAAAAACTCGTATCTCGTAAATAGGTAGAGTTGAAATTTATGTGCAATTTTTCAATTAGTATCATCCGATATAATATATATATATATATATAAAGCATATTTTTAATAGTGCAACACAGTGTGCGTGTGCGTATCCACCAAATCGTCCATAGAGTCGAAATGTGCCCGCCTGGCTCGTTCGTTGTGGTCTGGCGGGTACTCGGCCGTTCTGTGGATCGCAGCTGCCGCAGATGCTCATCACCGCACACGGGCACCACTCGTCCTTGAGCACGACCAAGGTCACGTGTTGGTCTCCTGCTGGGAAGCTAGAAGGTAAACCACTATATAACATAATAACTAATGCTTTTGTCTGTTGGAAACACTGTAAACAGGAAATTCCCTTTAAATTATAAAACAAATTTTTGTATATGGCAATATTTTTAAAATGTTTTAAATACTTAAATATTTGTTAAGATGGATTTGAATTGTTTGCTCGACAAGTATTTGATAACCTTTAAGGATTAATTCTGGTTGTTTGAGATTGCGTTTTACTTAAATATTTAAGGTGGCAAATAGAAAATTAATTTTTTTAAAGTTGAAGTTACAGTACAGTACAGTTACAGTTGTACAGGTTTGAGGGTAGTTCTGTATTTTTCTGTGTTGAATAACTGATAGCATAGCTTACCAATATTATTATTTCCAGTGTGCGTGTTTTCAAACAGTCTGCGACTGATGTTTTGGAATTTGTCAAACAGAAGATAAATCCGTATTCTTCTATTCGTAGTTCTGAATGTAAGTAAAAAATCGCGTGACACCTGTCTAAATTATATTTTCATATTAATAGCTCTCTTCATTGTAACTGACTTTGTCCGTAATTGTGAAGATTTATAAGGTTTAGAACAAGGCTAAAGAAAGTACAGAACGGATACATCAGCACCATATAATTGACAATTATTTTTATAACTTATTTAGTAACAGTTATCTTAGAAGAACCTGTATTTTCTGTCATTTTCATTATGTTATCCAAGTGATATTGATTACCAGTAATATTTTAAATTTTTAAAACATTATTTATGACTGGTTTCCTTCGTAATTAATTATTGAATATACTCGTATCTATTTCAGTCACAAACAACCGTACCATCAGTTGGCCGGAAGGAGAGAAAACCAACACTCCGTACATTTTCGTATCATTCATAAACACAGGCGGCCGGATATCCAAAACAATGAGAAGGTCACACGAAGTCCAAGTAAATATTAGTTACATGTATTTTATTCAAATATGAGAGTCAATAAATAGTTAGGTAGAGGGAGGAGCTTGGACGGTGGAGGTGAGCGTGTAACGCGCGTTAGATAGGGGCCTTAAACATACACCTGGGTCGCAAGTCCCAGGCACTGTTGAAGCTCCTCTCCCTGCAACGATGGTCCTGGCACCCGCACAGGGAATCCATTGAATGCTGAGAGGTTTCGTCTCTAAAGACTTAGAGATTACATTGTTCTTTTATGTTGTAAAGCTGACCGAGAAAGATTACGGTCCATCATTGACCAAAAAATTACTAAAGAGTATGTTAAAATTAATTTCCTGTTTAGAATAATAATAATATATTAAATGTCAGATAAACAACCAAATAACAACGATACTCACAAACCTGGGGCTGTCCGCGATGTTTTCCCGTGTTCGTGTTAGTGTGGTCGCACTGAACTGTGATTCACGTTGCGTGCGTCAGTTGAGTGCAGCATTCACTGTACCACTGGAGGCGCGAGATCTCCCCAAAGCCATCGCCAATGTCAGCGATCTGTGAGTAGTTTTTGTCTGCTGTTCAGATTCATTCATTCCTTCACTCATTCATGCATTCACATTATACAGTGTACGTAAGTATATCCCCTTGTCTCTTAGACTCGTTCATAATGTAACAAGCCGCTAATCGTCATGTGTTTTATGTTGGGACGAGAACGTTTTTGTTATCTAAGAGGCGCTTTATTATAAAAGGTTCTTATTTCAAGTTCCGCCGTCCGTGTAGGAGAAACTACATGATAAATTTGCCATACACAACTACGTCTTGATCAATTAAATTGTGCTTTAGACCAACTTTTATCTAACATAAAATTAATGATAGGAAGATATTCCTTCGACCAGTATGTGTGTGTTTTTTCCTTCCTAAGGTTTTCTTTTGAATATTATAATATATGTCGGATTTAGAACCAGGTCATTTATTTAAAAAGAATGATGTCAGCATAACTGACGTCACCAATGCCTTAGTTCTTGATTATCGTCAGGCTCTCAGGCTATTGAAGGCAGCCTCGTAGTTAGTCTACTAGTCTAGTCTACTAGTCTAGTCTAGTTAGTCTCTTTTATTTCGAAAAGGTCGTATCCCTGCAACATCACGCGCGAGACTGTTTTTAATGTCTACCCTCACCTCTATTTATACCACCCAACACTCATTGTTGTGACTGCACTTGCACAGGTGGCTGCGCTGGTGGTTATGCAAGTGACACCTGATAATTTTACCCATCCATAATTATTAATCACCTAAATAAAAGGTATTCGCTCCGATACACATAAAGCGCCTTTCAATATTTTATTATATAAAATTATTCGCCAGATACAATTCTGACAAAACCTACATCCGAAATACCTACTCCATACAACGTTCCAAACGTCCATAACAAACTGACCCAAAGTCCTAGTAAACCGTCTTTTTTTGTAGATTATACTTTTTTTCATAACGAATTCGATATTAATGTGATTCTTCCAGGTTCCCCAAATACCAGACCGCGTTAGATGAGGTCCTCAGCGAGTTGACCAACATCGTCAAACAGAACAATCAGAGTCGTGGACCCGACGAAACTCAGCTATACGCGTTCTACTCTCTGCCATACACGTTATGCAGACTCGTTACTTGACGAATCGTTATAACAAGATATTTTATAATTCAACTGACTATATAACAAAATCTATTAAATCCCTTCCATTCCTTATAGACATTAAAATTTACGTCACGTATCTATAAATGTGTGATACAGAAGAAATTTATCTAGTTATAGTTTTTACTACCCGTACGTAATACTAACTACTAATCTAAAAAAAAAATCTCTTTACTCGTACAAAATCTTTACGAGTGAAAGAGATGGAAGAATGGTTCTCTTTCCCTCACTGTCAATCAGCAACAGTATTTTTCAACACTGGTATACGGAACAAGTTAAACTTATTAGGAGAATATAAGATAATGATATGAAGATGTGGCTATAAATTATGAAGGCCAGTGTTATGACCAAAAACTGTTTTGTGTTATAACGCCAAACAGATTGTGTGTTAATTTATAATGTGTTGATAAAAACACCAATAGTTCGAGGTAATTATCAAGGACATGTAAGTATAGTAAGGTTTCAGAGGCAAATAGATTTGAGCATAAATCCATCAGCTGAAAACTACAATGTTTTGTGAAAACAAATCTTTGTGTAATAAAATATTTAAACGCTATTTTTTCATTGGCAGTTGTATTATTTTATACATGCTGATGGCCATTAAATAATGGATTGTATTGTAGTACATTTTATACTCCTTATGGACCTGCTGGCTTGAATTTTCTTACTGTTGTAGGAAATTATCAAAAACCTTTTATATTCCTTAAATTTTTCTAAATTGAATGTCTTCTATATAAAAATTAATTTCCAACAAACGTAACAGCCAGGAAAAAAATAGAATTGCCAAGTAGCGGCCAAGTTGGTTTGGCAACTTTTTGTCATCCGTCTATGAGAGTGGCGAAGTACAAAGTATATACATATATATTGATAGAAATAAATATTAAGTGTCCCTAAATGAAAAATCTTGGCAATCATATAATCTTAAATATTTTTGTGGAAAAAAATAAGAATCCTCTCAAAAAGAAGAGAATTGTCATAGCAATCTAACAATATCTCATCTGTATGAAAAACAAAATTACTCTAAAAATAGTTATTCGGTCAGAAAATTCAATATATAGTATTTATTTGATATTTTTAATTAATAAAAAAAAAATCGTGTCCGCATTTAATTTGGCTAAGTAGTTTAAATAGTGAAATAATTACACAACACACTACACGGGAAAGAACGACCTGTTGTAGAATATGAGACTATGAAAAGTTTTTGCTTTTGTGGTAAAACAAAACAAACAGCCCTTAAAACGAAAAATAGTTTGAAGCATTAGTTTTACCTATAGTTATTTTGTTACATAGAATATCCTAGCTTTGTAACGCCTCTGAGTCAATAGACAATATTTTTAATAGAACATTATTGTTAAAAATATATATTTTATAGGTATGTAATATTTTTAATAAAATCCAAACATAAACACACGTGGCTTTTATTTATTTTGCACATATAAAATATTTTAATATATTTTAATAATTGCTTTATGCTTATATCGAGAGCAATTTACCGATAGATAAATGTGCGGGGGACATTGGGGGTAATGAATTTATGTCCACTTTTGTACAGTTGCTCATAACCATTGCAGCGACTGTTGATAGGAAAATAGCCATTACGGCCCAGAATATAAAGGCTACACAGTATCTAGCACAGCGCCAGGCGGGTTGGCTCTGGTACTGTCGAACCTCCTCCAAAGTTAAAACTCTGGAAGCATAAATATCGCGTTAATTTAATAAACGACAAATCAATGAGTGATACAAATGACAAACAAAAAGAAACGTAATAATTGCACTCTTGGACTAAAATTTTTGTATAAAACAAATGTCACTACCTTGTTGTTTTAAGTTTGCCGTCAATAACAGTTTTGTTCAGCAGCGGCAGTCTCTCTGGATCCATGTCCAAATAGTTTTATAATGTCCAATAACGTGAAGTAAACAACAATTTTCCACTAGTCAGTAACACGACTGACCGCTGACATCGAGTTTGATAACACAGGAGTAAAGAACTTGCACAAAAAGTCATATATCTTATTAATAATACTTACGTTGTGACTCGTTTATTTATCATGCACTCAGCACAACACAACTTACATATTCATAGACTAAAATTCACGTGATGGTTTTAAATTCTAATGATATTGTTTAGTTGCTTCTTTAACTGTTACGTGTACAGAATTATATGCGAGCAACTTAAGAAATACCGTAACATTACAAAAGTAACCGTTTCACTAATTAATAATTATGTATAATAAAACATTAATATTAACGAACTATAACGAGCCGTGTTTTAAATTTCCCCAAAAATTCTATAAAATGACCAACCCGTACCTACTTCAAGACTAAGGATTAAAACCGGTTTCCGTAATTGGTAACATTTTGAGAAATGTGGAACACTAAAAAAAAAAGAAATCTTTCTACACATTGAATATTAAAGATGTTATTCTAATTATCATAATGATCAATATATGTATATGAGATATTGACTCATCGTGAGAAGGTCGCATGACTAATATAAGACTTGGTGCATACAATAATAATAAAAATGTTGTGGTCATTATTCCGAACGCTTTTAAATTAGGAACAGAGACACATCTCTATGGAAGCAATAAAAAAATAATATAACTCAAAAATGGATGTTTGTAAAAATAATAAAAAATAACGACGCGATGGTTAAGTCTAGTTCCGTATTTATATTCTTGAAATACGAATAAGTAAAAGTTATATTTAGTCTTCCCGTCTACAAATAATAATAATAAAATTAATTCAATAAAATCCTATCTATTTTGTAATTTATAAATTTCTAAAATCATATTTGAAGTGGATTTCATACATAAAGTATGTAAGTTTTTTGGCCACCGGCATTATGTATGAGTTTATTTTGTGCCAATTATAAAAAAAAATATATATATTATAATTGTACGTGGCGTCCCTCCGCACGGAAGTAGTGACACTACGTAATGTTGGAATGAAAACAGAAAGGAGAATAAATTGATTTTTAAGGAATTTTTTGTATTTCTTTAAGACAAACTTTGTTGACATTACTTGCAAGTCACAAATTAAGCGTTTAACGCTACCTTTTTGGAAGGCGCATAAGAAGTTTGACTTCAAAAACAAAAAAAATGTTTCAGTGTTGTATTAATATTATTAATATTATTAATATCTGCTACACTAACAACTTAATATATTCTGTAACGTAATCAAGTTAGTTTATATATGTATATTGTTAAGTAATAATACATATCTGATTGATTATTTGAATGATGACAATAATGATTACCTTACACTTTGTTACTGCTGAGAGGTTCTCTAGTAAACTTTTTTGTTCCGTCTTCTTGACGTGTCACGTATTATTTTAAAACCATTGGTGTTTTTTCAAATTCTTGCGCGACTTTCCATTGACAATATTTTGTTTATTTAAATGAAACTAATATATTTTCGGATATACTACGCGGTTTTTATTATTTAAAAACTACATAATCCCGACGTTTCGGTTATTTTTCAGCAACCGTGATCACGGGCAGACGAGATGCCGCGTTGTATATCCGAAAATAAATTAGTTTCATTTAAATGAATAATACTCGCGAAAGTCTTAGATCTCATAATATTTTTGTCCTCACTTCGTTGATATTTAAATTTATTACATTTCAGTTGGCCAAATTAGCATTCTTGTAGTTTTAAAACTTTAATCTGAAGTTTATAATTATTCTAGAGCATTTTTGTCTCATAACTACACCTTAATATTTGTCACATGATAATTTTTCCTCGAAGTCTTTGAGAACTTTTAATATGACCCTTTCTACAAATCTCAAATCGTTATTTTTGTTTGTGATTTCTATTTTTTTTTCTCCTTTATTTTGACGGTTTCTTAAAAGACAGACATTCAGTCGTCTCAAATAGTTGGGCATTACGGACTGTAAGGACTCGTTAAGTTCACTCATTTAACTTTGTTTACTAACTGCCTTTTCTCACTTTTTGCATTATTTTTAATTATATTTTATCATTCACATGAATAGGAGCGTCATCGTCGACATTTTCGTAATAAAAATCCATGGATTGCATCTTGGTGTTTGATTTTGGTGCTCTTGGCGAGGTTTCACTAAACTAGATCCTGCTCTTAGTGCAGTTTGTCAGTCAGATTACTTCTCTTATTGTTGAATCGAACTTTGAGCTCACATTTACTACAACCCAGGAACTGACTTTGTAACCGTTTTTATGCAAAACTTCATGTTTTATTATTGTGAGTAGTAAAAGGAAAATTCAACGGAGGTGGTCGTTAGTTGTCACCAATTAACGACAACCAAAATTGTATTGTAATATAAATATGTTAATTACTTACCTTTTCTTTATTTTTTTTTAATTCCCTGTCAATCGAAAACTTTTGTTACGCTCAGTCTATTAGCTTTCGAATAGGAAAGTCGTTATGCACATTTACTTAAGACAATAATCTGCATTTGAAATCCACAGTCAACTTAACTAACAAGCTTCTCAAAAGTATATATATAAATATTTTGTCTTTCCGGTATCTTTACTTTGAATTGCTATATTTTCTCTTTAACGCTCAAAAGCGATCGTTTCTTATTTGAATAAAAACGTTTTTTTTTTATTTGAATAGCTCCTAATATACTTTTGAAAACTTCGTATTTTATGTTTGGTGATAGAGCATTATAGAAGACTCACTAACTTAAAAAAAAGTATCCTTAAAATTTTATTTAAGCAAAAATATATCCTTAAGTCTTAATTTTCAGTATAAAAGTAGTAAAAAACATTTGATAAAGTGCTAAACGGTAGGAGTAATAATAATAAGGAATAACAGCCTTTTAAAATATGCTGCTTTTATTGTTATAGGTAAATTTTAAAAGGTTCATTGGGCAGAGCTGTGGAATTTCAAGCGTTTTCATTAATATTATATTAAACCATATTTCACGGTTTTAAGTACGGCTATGAAGTTAAACTTACATAAAACTAGGAACCAGCCCCGACTTCGCACGGGTTTTTTTACAAAAAAAAGCCTATTTAATTTTGAGAATTTCTTTAGACCTATATAAGATACACAATGCCACCATATATAATTTTGTTATATCTCAAAGACTTAACGCAGCGTTTTCGTTAAAAGCTCTCAGACGGTTCATGTTTTCCTGACATCTTCACCAAATATCGTTAAAGTACACACAAGTAAATTTAAAAACTTAACAAATTATATACTAAAACCTTCCTCAAGAATCATGCTATCGAGTGGTGATAATTGTTTGATAATCGGTGCAGTAGGTTTTCCGTTTATCGCGAACAGACAGACAGACAGACGCGGCGAGGGACTTTGTTTTATAATATGTATTGATTGCTAATTTGTTAAAATTAGATACACGCATTAGAATTAGTCTTTTAAACGTAATACCTAAATGGTATTCATAGCAAAAACTTTGAGAGACAAGACCTGCGTAATAGAACAACAGTAAGCATGTCTCTTAAATTAATATGATATATAAAGTATGTATCGGATAATACTTTTATAAATAATCATGTTTTTTTTTTATTTAGAAGTAGTAATATTTAATTCCCACGCAAGTTTACAAAACGCTACACTATTTGCGGATCAAAATGTGATGTTACCTTCATTAATATTCATATGCAAGGGAGGTTGGATGTTATGAATGCTGACTGGTTTTTGACATCCTGACACTAAATATAAGTGAAAAATATATAAATGTAATATATTAAATATTAAAATACCAATTTCCAGCAAGAAACTTGATATAAAAGACTGCATGCAGAAGTTAGGTGACTGTATGTAGTATAACAATACCTACTTTTCATTTTAAGCGGCTGTGTGTAAAACATACTTTTCATTATATGTAGGATTCCATTGCTTTCTTAGCATGGCTTCTAAGACGCGGTGACGATCCACCACCTACTCGTGTAGCGTGTCATTACCAAAATACTTGCAAAATAGAGTTAAAATTCTTTAGAATTTATTGACCTTTGTAAGCTAAAGATATACAAGTTCTTGTGAGGAAGATTTTTTTTGCAACGGCTGACCAAAATGCGTTCCTAATGCAGAAGATTTCTCCAAAAAATCAAAGGGTGTTAATGGGTGGAAATCAGCCACCTACGTTATAGTAAAAAGTCTTAAAAATAATACTAAGCTCACTTTTTTCAATAATATCTTAAAAGACACTAACAAAATAATATGTTTGGTACAGCTTTTGTTTTAATAAGTATTCAACCGCAATTACCTTGCATATGATTCAGATTTGATGATTTTTTATTTTCTTATATTGAGATAAAGTGTAGATAACATTTTATTTTAACTGGCTATTTTTCTGTTAGTTAGTTTCTTAAAAAAAAGAACAGACTTTTTTGTTACAATATCTTAAAAACGTTGGTTAGGAAAAATTTACAGTTTCGAGGGGCAGTGTTTTAAGACTTCTCAACTAAATTTATAAATTTACCATAGAGCAAACGTTGGATTTGAAATTAAATTATATATATTATAAGGAAACTCCTTTGGAAATTATAACACAAATTAAATTAATAAACATGAGTAGATTTGAATGGGCTTCAAAGGTTTTACGTTTCTTTGTGATGCTAAATGTTCTTTGAGCCAGATCTTGCAAGAGCCTATGAACTCAAGTGTACAAGGTACAAAGTCTGCCTTAATCAGTACCCTCTTTTAACAAAAATCGACTAATACCTAATTTGAAAGTTATCAAAATTGTAATAAAATATCATCAATATGGTTATTTCAAGTTAAATGAGAATATTGTAAATTATTATCTCTTTTAGTGTAATAATAATCAGTTGTTTGTATTTGAACACAGAACTAGAGAGTATTTATGAAACATGATGTTCCTAAAAATTTCATTTTTCGAAGGAAAAAATATGCTTGTAATATTTTATACTAAATTATTAATTGCTTTTCTGCATCTTTCCAACTTATTGTAACCGAGGCATAATACATAAATCCATAAAATTAACGATAATAAGAACTTCATTTTATAGAGCAACGAAAAAGAAAATTTTCTTTTCCGAAAAAAAAACTATAAAATTTCAAAAACAAAGTAAAAGTAAACAAATAGTATTTAATCTCAAGTAAGAGTTAGCAAAAGCTATTTAATAAAGCTCAGCTTATTTCACTTGTACAGGATATTAAGCGTCGCTTCGCTTCTTTTAAATTTAATCCTTAAATTGCTTCCTTTCATTATTTTCTTTTTTCTGATTATTATTTTTACTAGAATATATTTATTAACAATTTAATAAAGTGTTTAACTAAAACAGAATAGAAGAGGTATTAGTAATAAATAAATTTTTATTTATATTAGTCATTAGTCCGTGTTGTTGTTAATGAGACAAAACTTCTTAGCATTCAATGGATTCACCGTGCGGGACCATGAAGAGCGTGCACCGTGCGAGTGCAGGGAGAGGAGCTTCAACAGTGCCTGGGACTTGTGACCCAGGTGGAGGTTTAAGGGGCCCCAATATAACGCGAGTTAAACGCTCACCTCCCCCGTTCAAGCTCCCCTCTCTACCTAACCAAATTTAAAAGTACCTACTAAGGCTATCTTCGAAGTAATGTTCCAAGAATGAATTGATGTTAGTAACGGACAGGACCATGTCTTTTAGTAGGTTGCAGAGAGATATGGCTGAAATAACTCTCGCTCCCACTTCTACCGCGTACAAATCTACGACGAAACTACTCCTAGTGTGATGTTGGTTTCCTAAGGAACCGTAAGCTCTATTAACACAATATACTATAAAATTTGCAAATACATAAACATGTGTGGTGTGGAGGCAGACGCACAATTATCCTCTGGGATTTTTTATTGTTTCTCCCACGTATTCATCATTATAGTATTTCTCTTATATATATATTATCAGGAAGACATTTAACAAAGTTTTATATTGTACTTCATACTGACGATTTTTTTTGCAATAATAGTTCCTCTAATAATCGAATACTGTAAAACTCGATTACTTTTTGTAATCAGATGACACGTAAGTTTCGTATTTTTCGATCTAGCGTTATCCCTTTTTTATGTGACTTAAACAAAGCAGCAAAAGATACTTTTATTTTATTTATTTCGGTAATCGAACAGTGCTTACAATAATGACATTATCAAATATAACTAAACAGTACTGAGGCCAATACAGGATTACATTGTTACAGTAAAAATTTAAACATAGCTTAAGTATTAATTGATCTCGGATCACAATACTAATAAGCAAGACTGTTCGTTTTGTTTGTGCGCTTGTGTGTGCGAATGTGTAAGTGTAATTTTCATACTTTTATACGGATATGTTAATTATTATAATATATTTGAATTTCATAACACGGATAATGACACGATAAGAAAGTTATTTCAGCCTTCCGCATACAACAAAATAAATACAAACATTATTCACGGTTTTATCTATATATATAAAAATGAATTGCTGTTCGTTAGTCTCGCTAAAACTCGAAAACGGCTGAACGGATTTATCTTATCTTGGTCTTGAATTATTCGTGGAGGTCTAGGGAAGGTTTAAAAGGTGAGAATAATTCGAATAATTGCCGGGAAAATCCTCAAAACAGCATTTTTCTATTTCTCATACAAACGTTTTCTAAATAAAATGCATAGTCAATTTGTAGTTTATTACCGCTGCATAAAGTTCAAACACGCCTGCGCGTTGGAGGATCTAATATCGCGTTCTGAAACTCAACAAAAGTGAAAGTGAATCGCTAACGCGATAAAATTGCATAGTCTCAAAATACATAGTACATAAATAGTGGTCGACTTCGAGAAACTCAATTTTAGCTAACTTCAGTTGTTAATCTGTCAGATATTTTTTTCAATAAGATATATAGAAATCAAAAGATAAATCTTAAGTTTTGTCACAAATTAAATTATAAATCTTAAGTTAAATTTCTTATCGCAATCATAATATTTGACATTAGATTTGACAACCAACTAATATGTCAATCCATCCTGTCGCATTTCAGAGCACGGAAAAAAGTATTATTACGATATTATATCTATCTTTGTGGCTACGTGCGCGAGAACTTTCTTTACTTTGGTGATCCTTTGTGATAGTGACATTCCAAGTAATGTGCTCTTTTTTGTGATAGTGACACTTTACTGCTAAATGAGCGGCAAAATTTCTCACTTTGATTAATAACAATTTACGATGCCGAGGAGAAGACGACCTGACTTAGGTCGTCGTAGTCAATCAAATGTGCGAAGAGCTACCTCACGTGCTAACCGCACTGATGACCAGAGACAAACAGATCAAGAAAATAGTCGTATTGCTATGTCAGAATTGCGTTCTTTAGTGAGTGACAATGTAGGAGATAGGCTTAGAATGCAACGAGTTCGTGCACATCAAACACAACAACAGCAAGCTAGACATAATGAAATTGAGCGAATGCGCAGACGCAGTGCTCCTGTGATTCTTGAACGAGCTGCATTCCACTATGATTCGGCAATAGATTATTGTGCCGACAAATCGGTAACAATTGGGGAAATGAAAACAATTTGTAAATATTGTAAGGCGTTAAAATACACTGGTGAATCTACTGGATTATGTTGTGCTGAAGGCAAAGTAAAATTGCCACAATTGGTCCCACCACCAGATCCTTTACGCTCTTTAGTTTCTGGGATTGGAAATGATTCTAAGCACTTCTTGACCAACATTCAGAAATATAACAACTGTTTCCAGATGACATCATTTGGTGCTACACATATTATACAAGACAATTTCATGCCCACCTTCAAGGTATTATATAAGAATATTTTTTTATATTATTCAAGTTTGTACTAAAATATATATATCGGAAATAATTAATGGACAAATTTTTAAAAATTACAGATACAAGGACAAATTTATCACTTACTGGGAACTCTTTTACCACTACCTGATGCAGATCATCAATTTTTACAAATTTATTTTATGGGCAATTCAGATGTGGAAATTAATAATCGTTGTGCTCACAATCCAACAGTGAAGAGAACCATTGTCCAACAATTACAAATGTTTCTTCATCAGTATAACAATTTAGTAAACATGTTCAAAATAGCATTGGATCGGATGCCATCTGATAGCCATAATATTATTATTCGAGCTGACAAAACACCTGCCGGTGAACACACAAGGAGGTTCAATTCACCTACTATTGATGAAGTGGCTGTTGTCATAGTGGGAGAAAATTTACAATCTAGAGATATTGTGCTTCATCGTCGGAATAGTAATTTAAAACGTGTATCTGAAACACATAGGAGTTATGATGCACTACAATATCCTTTGATATTCTGGCAGGGGGAAGATGGATACCATTTTAATATCAAAATGGTAAATCAAGTAACAGGTAAATGAATTGAACAAGATTAAATACTATTTTTAAATTGAATTCATCTAAGTAACAATTTAAACATTTATCATTTTTGATTGCAGGTGCTGAAACCAATAAAAAAGTTAGTGCTATGAATTTCTATTCATACAGACTCATGATCCGTCAAGGTGAAGTAAATCATATTTTGATGTGTCAACGACTTTTTCATCAGTTTGCAGTTGATATGTATGTCAAAATTGAGACTGAACGATTGACATACATCCGTTTGAACCAACAACGGCTTCGGTCAGAGGAATACATCCATCTCCGCGATGCTATAAATGCTGATGGCAATGTGAATAATGTAGGAAGAATGACAATTTTGCCAGCTACTTATATAGGAAGCCCACGCCACATGCATGAATATGCTCAGGATGCTATGTCATATGTTAGGCATTATGGCCGCCCAGACTTATTTGTTACATTCACATGTAACCCAAAATGGTCCGAAATCGAGAAGGAATTACTACATAGCCAAACACCAGTTGATAGACATGACATAACTGCCAGAGTTTTTAAACAAAAATTAAAATCTCTCATGAATTTCTTAATAAAGCATTGTGTGTATGGCCGAGTCCGTTGTTGGATGTACTCTGTAGAATGGCAAAAGCGTGGATTGCCACATGCGCACATTTTAGTCTGGTTAGTGGACAAAATAAGGCCAGATGAGATTGATTCCATAATTTCAGCTGAAATCCCAGATGAAATAGTTGACCCAAAATTGCATGCAGTAGTTACCAAACACATGATACATGGACCTTGCGGACATTTCAACTACAATTCACCCTGTATGGTCGATGGTAGGTGTTCCAAGCGATACCCAAGAGACCTGCTTGCTGAAACCATAACGGGAAATGATGGATACCCATTGTATCGTCGGCGATCAGTTGCGGACAGTGGGCGATCGGTAGTTGTGAAGGTAAGAGGACAAAATGTTGATGTAGACAATCGTTGGATTGTGCCATACTCGCCAATATTGTCCAAAGCTTTTGAGACTCACATCAATGTGGAATATTGTAATTCTGTGAAGTCGATAAAGTACATATGTAAATATGTTAATAAAGGTAGTGATATGGCTGTCTTCGGTGTAACCAATGCAAATGATGAAATATCACAGTACCAGATGGGTCGCTATGTAAGTAGCAACGAAGCTATTTGGCGTATATTTTCATTTGCGATCCATGAAAGACACCCTACAGTAGTCCATTTGGCAGTCCATTTAGAAAATGGTCAACGAGTTTATTTTACTGAATCTAACGCGGCAGACAGGGCGGCACATCCACCGTCGACAACATTAACAAGTTTCTTCACAGTCTGTCAAACTGATGATTTTGCTCGCACTTTGCTGTATGCTGACATGCCACGCTATTACACATGGAACGCATCATCGAAATCGTTTCAGCGTCGAAAACAAGGAACACCAGTTGAAGGACATCCAAATGTATTTGCTTCAGATGCTCTGGGTCGCATCTACACAGTACATCCAAATAACGATGAATGTTATTATTTGCGGTTGTTGTTGGTGAATGTTCGTGGTCCGACATCGTTTAAACAACTGAGAACAGTTAATGGACAGCTGTGTGCGACTTACCATGAGGCATGTCAACTATTACATTTACTTGAGAACGATTCGCACTGGGATGATACGCTCAAGGATTCCGTAATATCTTCGTCGCCGCATCAAATTCGTACATTGTTTGCGATTATCATATCGACATGTTTCCCCTCGAATCCAAAAGATTTGTGGGTTAAGTATAGAGATGACATGTCTGAGGATGTTTTGCATCGTGTGCGCCGTCAAACTTTGAATCCTACACTACAAATGACTGAAGAAATTTACAATGACACATTGATCATGATAGAAGATATGTGTTTATTGATGGCAAATAAAGTATTGTCGTGTTTGGGAATGACAGCACCCAATCGTCATATGCACGATGCATTAAACCACGAGTTGCAAAGAGAACATCAGTACGACATTGAAGCATTGGCCGAAACAGTTCGTACAAATGTTCCACAATTAAATCAACAACAAAGAATTGCGTACGACACTTTGATAGAAGCTGTGAACAGTGGATCTGGTGGAATTTATTTCCTTGATGCTCCCGGAGGAACCGGAAAAACGTTTTTAATTTCATTGCTTTTGGCGAGGATCAGATCGCGAAATGATGTTGCTCTAGCGTTGGCTTCATCTGGAATAGCTGCAACTCTGCTAGAAGGCGGGCGAACTGCACATTCTGCCTTGAAATTACCACTAAACATGCAAATCACCGAAACACCAATTTGCAACATCGCCAAAAATAGCGCAATGGCCAAGATCCTACAGGTATGCAAATTGATTGTTTGGGATGAATGCACAATGGCCCATAAAAGGTCACTGGAGGCACTGGACAGAACGTTGAAAGATCTTCGTGACAACCAAAATATTTTCGGTGGGGCCATGATTCTGTTGTCAGGTGATTTTCGTCAGACTCTTCCAGTTATTCCCCGATCAACTGTTGCTGATGAACTAAATGCATGCCTAAAATCATCAAATTTGTGGCAGTACGTAAAGACACTCCACTTAACAACTAACATGCGAGTATTTTTGCAACAAGATGAAACTGCAAATGTGTTTGCGAAGCAGTTGTTAGACATTGGAAATAATAAAGTTGCAGTGGACACCTCGACCGGATTCATCACATTACCTATAGATTTCTGTCACATCACAGACTCAAAAGTGGAGCTTATTCAGCGAGTTTTCCCAGATATAGCGCAAAAGTTCAATAACCATAATTGGCTGGGTGAACGAGCAATATTAGCAGCGAAAAATAAAGATGTCGAGGATCTTAATGCGACAATTCAGAATTTTCTTCCAGGACAGTTGGTTTCCTTCAAATCAGTCGACACCGTAATGAACCAGGATGACGTAATCAACTATCCCACTGAGTTCTTAAATTCACTGGAATTGCCTGGATTACCACCTCACAATTTGCAGTTAAAAGTAGGATCAGTTGTCATCATGCTGCGTAACATTAATCAACCTCGACTATGCAATGGAACAAGACTGGCTGTGAAAAGACTGATGAATAACGTCATTGAGGCGACAATCATAAAAGGAAAATACAAAGGAGAGGATGTCTTGATCCCGCGGATACCGATGATTCCAATGGACTTACCATTCGATTTTAAACGTTTACAATTTCCAGTACGTCTGGCCTTTGCGATGAGCATAAATAAATCGCAAGGACAGTCGTTAGAAGTTTGTGGAATCAACTTGGAGTTTCCCTGTTTCGCGCATGGACAATTATACGTCGCGTGTTCGCGCGTCGGAAAACCGTCTTCTTTGTTTATTTACGCACCACAAAACAAAACAAAAAATATAGTTTATGAGAAAGCTTTAAATTAATTAACAGACTGTATTTTAACAGGGTGTGTCTGTTTAAATTTAAACCTTATAAATAGCCAGTATTTCAGGAAAACTCTGTTTTCTAAGTAAGCAACATGATGTATCGTATTAAATACGGATTCGATTTGTTTGTTTTAAAATCATTTTATACAAAAGATTAGGTCTTTTATTTATCGATGAGGCAGTACGAAGCCTGCCGAGTCAGCTAGTTTTTTATATAAATGCTTGCTTAACACTAGCTAAGCATAGAAGTCACAAATAAATTAATGACATGTCTAACACGAATATATACATAATGCTTTTTCTAAACTCGGAAACGGTAGATTTCAAATCCGACTGAATGCTATAAACATTATCATTTTTTATTACTACTTCCAAGAAATAATTTATGTTTTAAAACTTAATCCAAAGAATTTAATGGAACCAAAATAAATGGAGCGGAGCCACTAAATCTACACTTACTTTAATCAGTACTTTAAAATTTTAAGGCGTCGTATAGTTTTTTTTGCTTTACTGACAGTTGTTTTCATCTAACAAATATGTGTAATGTGTATCTTAAATCTTAAATCCCGTTTAGTACTTTGTATAAAAAAATCATTCTTAAAAGTTAATTCAATTCAATTATTTACTTTCATCACATATACCTACTAAATATTTTAATCAATTAATGTTTGTGGCTGTGTATATGATTTTGGATTTTTTTTATACGGCTAACGATTCTAATACGGCCATAAGGAGATTTTTAATTTGAAAATAACGATACTACTACTACTTTACGATAGAATTAACGCTAGGGATATAGGACAAATATCAAAATCTATTTGGTATGTATAATACTAGCTGTTACCCGCGACTCCGTCTGCGTAAGAAAAATAATAAGAAACTATGAAAAACTTTAAAGCCCCGTATTCGCCCTGCCTCCCTAAGTTACTTTTTATTACATCAGCTTCCTGCCAATAAGTCCCGTTAAACGCGGTTCAGCCATTTTAGATATCAGCCGAAACAAACATACACTCGTATTGTGTTTACATATATATAAAAATATAGGGGTTGGTGATAAAAAAGCAAAAATTCAGGGTTTTATGTATTTTTTGATGCCACATTATAAAAAAATAAAAATTAAAAACTTCGTTCAAAAATAAAAAATAAAAGTTTAAGGGTGCAGAAACCTTATCACTAAGGGGTATGAAAAATATATGTTGGCCGATTCTCAGAGCTACTCAATATGCTCACAAAATTTCTTGAGAATCGGTCAAATCGTTTCGGAGGAGTACGGGAACGAACATTGTGACACGAGAATTTTATATATAAGATTCAACTACATTATCATCACCATCATCACTATTTCAGCCACGCGAGGTCCACTGCTGGACATAGGCCTCCCTCATCGACTTCCAAGCGCTTCGGTCTCAAGGGGATTGCATCCACCCGCGGCCTTGATTAAGTCGTCCGTCCATCTCGTTGGTTGACGTCCAACACTGCGCTTTCCGATCCGCGGTCTCCATTCGAGAACTTATTCAACTACATAAATTCATGCAAAACTATGGCTATGTATACATACATACATACAAGTATATTAATATTAAAGAAAGAATAATCATCAGTATTCATAATACGCAGTCAAGTTTATCCACATTTTTCCCAAGGCCTAAGGAATATAATATTAGATTCTTGAAAAGATTTTTTGGAAATCAAATTTTTTTTTTACTGGAAACAGGGCTCCATTATAGAAAAAAAGGGGGAAAAGTTAAGAGTTCTTCCAATACAAACATTTACATAACCCTTCACTTTTATTGTTGCGTAACTTTTTATAGAGAGGACTTGAAAGTAAAATAGCCTTATTTTATGAATATAATTGAATTTATTTATTTATGCGATTTATTGTAATGACTATGACCCCTGATGAAGTCATCATCAGGGGTCATAGTTCTACTATTCCAACTGAATGTCAAATTGATAAAACATACCAATACCAACAGAACTATACCATAAATCAATGTCATCAACTTTCTTCCTTATCTACAGGTCACCTTTCAAGAATCTCGTAGCTTGTCAATGGGATAGATTTTTAATGGCGGACAAAAAATCATTCAAAAATAGAGTGTACATGATATATTTAATAACATGTAGAGGAAATAATTCGCCGCTTGACATTTTCGAATAAATAAAACGGCTGTTGCAGTAACATAATATAATTTTTTTCTTTATATTCATTGTACTGGAAAAAGCTTTCACTAATTCGAGAAGGCTATGTAATGGTTGCTCATTTATTTACTGATTATTCTTTATGAGTAACGCTATCGGTCTAGCAGAAAACGAAGACAAAAACCGGAGCCTAAATGAGACTCTTACTATCCATGTTTCGTTACAAACGTAATAAATAAAAAACAATTAATAAGAATATTACTTTGTGTTTTTTTCTCGATCTTTTATATCGAACATTGCTAACATGCCAACAATATTTGTAGAAATGTTTTTCTTTCATATAGATAGACAAAGCTTTCAATCCGACACTGAAATGCACTTCAAAATGAGCTTTTAGAATCATCGCATCCTTGAAACCATCGATTTTATGTATTCGTATTAAAATCGTTTTGCTTTACTTTAATTCTCGTGAAATATTTAATTTTATATTCTGAGTGAGAGTTATATAAAACACCGTGTCCTTTGTGTTCTTTGCACTATTTCGATTAACAGTAATGTTTGATATTCATAACAATTAATTTCAATATTACAGCGATAAATTAAAACCAACACTCGAACTATCTCTCGTCTATTTATATATTATAAAACATGTACACTAAAACGATTAAAAAGTTTTTTACATAAAATTAAGTGTAAATTGAAAATATGGCACTGCATTCATTCGTAAAGATTCTTTAAAAATTCAGTTACTATATTTTTTTCTTTGTAACAATACTTTTTTTACAAACCATTGATCCTCTTATCATAAAATATTTTCTATAAGAAGTCTGCTTTAAAAAAAGCCATTTATATTCCGGAGATTGGCAAAAGCTCAGCTACAGTACATGATTTCAATTCTTAATATCGTTTTTATTCTTCATCTAAAAATATTTTATATAGTTTATAATCAAAAATGTTTAAGCTTTGTACGCTTCTGTTTTAAACTTCGGCGTAAAATATTTTTAAATAATGAGATCTAAGATTTTCGCGAGTATTCATTTAAATGAAACTAGTGTTATTCGGATTTACTACGCTGATTTTATTATTTAAAAACTACATACTATTTATATTTTTAAAATCATTGGATTTTTGCGAAAAATCGAAACCTGCAAACTGAAACTTATTCTTTTATGTTTGATTTAATTAGCACCAAATATTTTTTTGTGAATAAAAACAAATTGCAGTCTTAGGCACTTGATTAAAATAATCCGAAAATTAACTCGCACATTTTATACCAAGCATTCTTATAAATGAATTATTTATTTTTAATGTATCAATTGCATGATTTTTAAAAATATCTAACCCTCTGTTAAAATTAACAAAAACTAAGTTTAGTAAACATTTATTATATGAACAGCTGAAACAGATATCTATATTATAAAAAAAATCTCAAATAATTAGTTAATGATCGACCGTTACTTTGTCTTTTGATTTACTTATCCATTCGTTTCCACAAAGTTTTTTGTGCATTCAAGTCTTTCACATTCACAAAATCCTACTCTTGTTTCTGTCTGTGGGACAGAATATCTAAAATTTATATATATATATAAACTTTCAAGTACATATAAGTAATGAATTAAATGTCTCACCAAATACAGAACGGAACATATAATATTTGAGTGATAAATAAGAGCTCCGGCCAAAATAGATTTCTTAAATATTTTTAAAAACGCTTAAATTCAGCTAGTTTTATGGACACGGGTAGTAAGTTCTATTATAGGTCAGCTTCAATAATACAATGATGAAAAAAGACAAGGAACTGTTATAGAAAAAATATTCAAATGACTGAGGGAGGTAGAGTGGAGACCAGCAAAAAGACCAACAACTGGACCGAATCTAGAAGATTTTTTGTACACAGAAAAGAAATAGGATTACAATTAGAAGAGGTGGACCTTACTTCATTCTATTTAGAAGACAAGTAGTATAAGAATTCATGAAAACGCGATTCCCTAACCATGTGAGCTTAGCAAAAAAACGAGAGACATGCTCATTCTCTTAATTAAAAAGTGCCAAAAAATATTATAAATTCTATTTGATGTTCACATTAAACACATCTCCATAATTAAGAAATTGAAGCAGACTTTATTCTTTCCCAGAATATATAGGCGATCGTTTAATTTTCTGAACAATAAACCTCATTAATATACCTTTATTTTCAGTATAGATGCTTGTCTAAAGTTATACCTAATTCCTTTACTAGATGAAAACTTAAAGTGATATTTGGCATCTACACGGTTCAGAAAGTTATGGTTCAGAAAGTTTCCCCATGACATAAATAATATTTGTAATCTCACTCTGAAGCGCTTCACTTAATTATCGTAAAGTAGAACACCATTTTATTTTAGTATAACTATGAATTTGAAAATACTTAAAACGTTTATAAAACCGATAAAATATAGTTTGAATTTCTTAAATGAAACATCTTTTTCAACATACCTCGTGTTGCTGTACAAAGTTCCAACTAGAGTATTCAAAGCTGTGCGCGTAACACGTGTCTGAACTGTAAAATTAAACATACAGTTAACAGTTTATTATGTCATGTTAACTTTAGAATATAATGTGTGAAGATTTATGCCAATACATTGCAAGGACGCCAAAGAGCTACAAATTTGTTTTATACTAGCTCTTGCCCGTGACCCCGCCCGCGTGTTGGTCGCTTTTTGCATAACCGTATATATATCAAACTTGAAATAATAAACATACAGAAAAACGATGATAACAAATAATAGACAACCACAACCAATTAACAAAAGAAAATCAATTGATAGACAACCACAACCAACAAACAACAATAAACTTTCAGACCGCATGGTAGTAATTACAAAATGGAGAATCTTAACACCGCGATCTAGGTTGACGACTTATTTTATCAACGCCATAAAGAACATATTTTTTTAGTAACTAATATAAGTAATTAACTATTAAATAATATAATTTGTAGTGTTTAAAAATTTTGAAGCAGTGGTTGAAGTAAATTTTCAATTGACCATAACTTCTTTTTCACTTAACCGATTTTGACGAAACAAAGTTTTGACAATGCTCCTAATTATATGTAATCCAACTGTGAAAATCGCGTTCAAATCCGTTGAGGAGTTTTGAAGTTAAAACGTACTAGACAGACAGATATTAATTCCAAAAATTGTTTTTTTGGTTTCTAGGACTCTTCTTTAATGGCCTCCTATCAGTTTTATGGAAAAATATTTAATGTACAGATATTCGATTTTTACTGTCTTATTATATGTATAGATGTAGTTCATTTTCAAATACATTCAAGTAATATTTACTCAGATACAAGGAAATTAATATCCATGACAAATATAGGCCAAAAGAAAATAACAAAATTGACGATAACATTTTGAAATAAATATTAATTTTGAATGTCTGACATACCTATCTAGGCAATTTACATTATAAATGAAGAGCCTACAATCTGAAACCCATTAACAGACCAACATTAATAACGTCTGTAATACCAGGCGACGCTCACCACATAAGCCCCAACTAGTTGGCAAGTTATATTACATTCAATAGATAAGTTCCTGGGAATAGTTTGGTTAAGGACTTAATGAATATACGGGACCCCGCTTTATTGTAGATGGCCATGGGCTAGGGAAACCTATTATACATTTGTTATCGTTTTCCGCTTTTGTTATACGTCCTTTATAATTAATTTGTTCGAAAAGTTTCGTATTAATTTAAAGTTTTAAACAAACAAAAAGGTTATTTACATTTTAAATTGACTTTTAAAATTTAGTCCACCAACAAAAGCTTACAATGTATTTTTAATAAATATATTTAAATTAAAATTTTTACATTCAATAATATCACATACAAGATACATCATAATTATTATTAAGACCAACATTTAAGGTTTTTAAACTTTTCATTTTAGTTTTTATGATTGAATAAATCTTTTTTCACATACGTAATGTATTTCATGTTTCATAATTAAATTAAGATTGCTAAAATTCTATCTCAATGCGTTCCAGATGACTCTCCCAGATTAGAGTGATTTAGTAAGAAGGGGTAAAGGTACCGAAAAGACTTGCTATATCTGTGGGAAGGCAGTTGGGACTGCTACACATTTGTTAGTGGGATGTAAGGTACTCCTCGATAGCGGTCAATACTCGCGTCGTCACGGTGGAGTTCATGAAATCATACCTGAAGCGGTTAGTCTTTCGGTAGCCAGAACGCAAAGGAAATAACCACAAACGAGCGATCAGTAGGTTTTGTGAGAGAAGGCACTGTATAAAATTAAATGTCAAGCCTTACTCCATCCTTAAAGCGGCTACGAATTGGACTATTATGATGGATACGTATGAAAAACAATAAAAAATCCCCGAGGATATTTGTGCGTCGGCCTCCAGACCAGGCATATTTATGTATTCGCGAATTTTAAAGCGCGTTGTGATGATAAAGTTTACTGTTCCTTGGGAAACTAACATCTCCAAAGACCATACCATCAAGGTCAACAAATATTACGAGCTCACTAACGAACTCACTCGAAATAGGTTCGTCGTGGGTTTATACGCGGTAGAAGTGGGAACGAGAGGTATAACGGCTAAACTCTCTACAACCTACTAAAAGACTTGGGCCTGTCCAGAACTCACATCAATTCATTCTTGGAACGTACTTCGAAGGCAGCCCTAGTAGCACTATAAATTTGGTTAGGTAGGGAGAGGAGCTTGGACAGTGGAGGTGAGCGTTTAACGCGCGTTAGATAGGGGCTTAAACCTACACCTGGGTCGCAAGTCCCAGGCACTGTTGAAGCTCCTCTTCCTGCAACGCGATGGACCCGGCAGCCGCACGGTGAATCCATTGAATGCTAAGAGGCTTCGTCTCTTTGAGAATAAGACTTTCATATTTTCTTATTTATAGATTTTACGGTATTTTTCTAATTATTAATAAAAGTAATTGATAATATTTGTAAGCTTGCCCAAAAATTTGTAACTATTTACCAGTTTAAGATGAACTTTTGAGGAGTATTCTCGGGACCCCAACAATTAAAGTACAGTAGGTAAAGTTTAAATATAAAAAAAAAATCTATAAAGAGGTGTGTGTGTGTTTGTGTTGACGGTGTATTTATGGACATGTGTATGTATTGATGTGTAATTACGTAAGCATATATGTAAGCAAGTAAGCATATAATAGTTTTTAAAAAAACTTTAGCAGTGATTCAGCTTCCACATGAAATACGATATCTCGGTGGGAGGCCATAACATCGACTGCTGGCACAGTTACCACCTATCAGAAAAGTTAATCCACCTACCAAATCGCCATGTTCTGGTATGGCTATAAATGAATATGAATATGGCTCTCGATAGTTGCCTTGTGATTTGAGCTGAATACTTTACAACAAAACTGCTTGGGATGCTTGGAGGATAGTAGCTAGTCAGCCATGAAAACCTGACAAGACGGCACGATCAATCCAATGGTGATCGATTTGAGTATCCTCGTATTCCCAAATACCCCACTGGCTCGGTGACTCTGGCTATATTTTTGGTTTATAATCATAAGGCCTCGTTCAACTTCCATACTCCGTATTTACTTCACCCAAAATGAAAAGTTCCATTCAGCAAAGTAAGTTTGGACGTCAGATGCATATCCTCTCTTCATAAGTGCTTGTCTCTAATTTTGCCTTACCTATAAGTCTTACCCAGCTAGTAAAAAAAGTTATACAAAGGTGCCAGATGTTGAAATCCATACGGTCAATTGTATTAACCATATACTGTCAACAAGTCCAAACAGATACAATGTTTCCTAGCTAGGTATTTGAAACCGTCAACGTCCTGTTTGACAGGGGTTTGCATTACCAATAAACAATTACCGAGAATTCCGTGTAGTCATAACGTAAAAAAGCTAGTAGTTCGAATGGTATTCCAGCGATAGTGAAAAAATATAGACAAGTTAGTTGTATCCGTTTTCAACACATTTGTACGACCTTTCTTTATTAATGTGTATAGCGCCTACGTTATACTATATACATAATCGTATAAAACAATTTATACGTTAACTGATTCCTTAATATAAACAAGAGGCCGCTGCTGTCTGGTTACCATAAATATCGCCTTAGAGATTTCTTACTGAACTATTATCTAAAATTAACACAAACAAAGTTGCGGTTCAAAACTAGTTATTTATATTTGCTTCAACATAAAACTTTTATTAGAATAATATTTCATGTTGTAGACGTAGTCAGTTTATTCTTTACGAACAGTGGAATGCACTTAAACCGTTTGGGAGCTCACACTACCAACGCTAGTTCTGCTAATGTAATAATTACTGAAGTTTATGGAAATGGTTTGATGGATGTACGGCAGTTCGTAACTTTTTAATTTCTTAAAAATATTTCACTTATTTTTAAGAAATATCTTAAAAGGAGTAGTGTTATAGTTTCAGTCTGAAAATGTATATGCACAGTGTTTATTTTATCAATGATCTAACAAAATGGCTGAAGACAAAATATATACAAGTGGATCCTAAAATGTTTCCTAAGCAATTTTATGATTATTGATTTTATTTAAATTGAATGTGAATATTGCCAGGAGTAAAATATTGGAACGTGATACTAAGTTTAACAATTATACAAATTTGACTAGCTGTACAATTTTATTATTAGAATTAACACGTAGGTTAGTCTAAAGAAAATTTTGTATTTGTTTTTTTTTCAACTTTAATTTGCATAGTGTGGAAAACGGTTACTTCAACTTACGAGTAGTAGTTATTACGTTTGGCTTATTTTCGTCCATTGCTTTTGAATTTCGCTTACAAATTCATACTCATATCAGACATAAGTTTAATTAATTTCAAAATTTTTTTCAATCTTTGGAATGGTATCGGTTAGAAAACATTTGTTTGCCTTAGTTTAACCTGTGACTAAATAGTTTAAAACAGTCCAAAAATGTTTCCGAATTCAAAATTGTTATTTAGCTATCGTTGTACAATCTAGTCGTTTCATTTAACAAGGAACAATTTGGAGATCAATAAAGTTCAGCTAGCATTGCGTCCAATCTCGGCACACCGTTACAGACGACGTTTCTTGTAGTTTTATTGCTTTGCCGCAGTTCAGGAAACCATTGTCTCTATGTGCAAGTAATAAAATATTATAACGAGATTCATACCTTTATATTTATGTATATATCATTTAACCCAATCAACGGTGCCTTAAAGTTTGTATTAAATATTTTAATAGTAAATATAGAAGGGAAATTATCGACTGAGAGCTGTTAAGGAATTAAAGTATATATAGGCTACTCGTAAATTTATCTTTGTATCTAGTAATACATATCTTATTTTGATTACATTTTATTAAAAGTATAAGAATAATAAATTCCATTTCCCGCTCTTAAGTATTGTCAGTTTATGATTAAAATGAGAGTTTTATCGTCCGAAAACTTGAAGATAGTTAATATTTTTGCCGCTTCATTATTAAAAAAGATCATCCAGAGATTTTTAAAGTATAACCTAGAATCAAGTTGAAGCAAGTTCTTCCAAGAATTTCTGCTCACTTGAAGTTTAATAACATAGTGCTTAAAATCAATTATATTGAAGCGCAGCGAAAATAAAGCAGTCCTGAAAGCTTGTTGGTCACGATAAGATTTATTACTTGAAGTATTTAAAAACTAAAAACTTATTGCATACAATACTTTTGATAAACATTATAATAGGTCATTTAAAAAAAAAACCTGCTGTATTCAAGTTGTGTAAGAAAAGAGTTTGTTACTGTCTAGTCATTACTTTTTTAAATCGATTATAAATAAAGCATCGATAATAATAACTTTTAAAGTTAAAGAAGGGAAAAAAGGAGGGCTTAATTCTATACAAATTCGTTTTTTAGACAGTTAGTACCCATTAGAGCTAATGATTAAAATTTTGCAGAGCACTATTGAATTTGTCACAATTGATTATTTTATCTGTTTAAAAATTTGTGAGGTATAACCAGTGAACACAATTTTTTTTCGTATTTAGAAAATCAAAATATGAAAGAGTACATTTTTTAAGAAATTGTTTCGATAAATTTCATACATTATTATTATTACTAATTTAACTTTACAAATAATGTCAGTTATGAAAGGAAATTAGTTATAGAAAATATTAATATCTCATTTTTCATTAAAGCCAAATTTTGTGAGGACGAACTTATATAAGAACGCTACTAATTTGAGTTCTTATGCATAATTGTATGAACTAATTTATCCAAATTTTCAAGTGATACACAGATAGAAACACATAAATATATATACATACGTATATATGTAGTTATCAAGAGATCATTATATACAAGTTGTATTTTGTATGAAGTTATATACAGACACAGATTGCTCTGTCAGTTTATTACCTTATTTAATTTTTAAGTGCACTGTACATTTTCCTCTGACCCCAATTCTAAACTTGCTTGCGAAAGCCACGAGTACTGTTTATTATATTAAATAAATACGATTCCATTGAGGTCTAATAAAGTTATGTTAATAAAAAAAATGCAAATAATATGAAACTTTTTATTAATAATTAGATGTTTTTCAATTTGAAACTTTTCCTTAAAATAATGATCCGTAAAGTTTGTTAGGATAACATTTATATAGCGAACGTTCGTCCGACACGATTCTTGATTTTCAGAAATTTGTGTGATAATATTTCTTTTATTTTTTAATATTTCTTAATATTATTACAAACCGAGTTTCATCGCTATTTTTTTTTAATTAAATTTTTGAATACAGCCTTCCTATGTTTTATACTGTTTGGTAATGTGCATCTATTTTGTGATATTTTCTATAAGAAATCTATATTCATATAATATATATAAGCCTGATTTAAATTGATTAGTTATATTTTGTCAAAACATTATTACTTTAAGATTTTTCAATCACATTTTGCGTGATAATTTTTTTATAAAGATGGATTATTTAAAAGAGTCAGGGCTGCAATCTTATGCTTGATTCATAATGGAAAGTTAATTTCTTTGTCTTATATTTAAGGACACCAAATATGTGAATAATATCCAGCTCCAAATGTAGTATATATATATATATATATATATACATTATGCATTACACAATACACTTTATATGTATATATATATATATATACATATAAAGTGTATTGTGTAATGCATGTTTTCAACAGTGCAAAGATTGGAAATTATCAACTATTCCCTGATCATGTAAAGTGTAAGTTTTCAACATTAATAGGGTATGATTGATATCACAATGCCCTCCTCTGGGATGATAGCCATGCTAAAATTGTTAACAAATTATATCTTAGACTATTATTTCTACATAGTTATAATAAATAAAATAAATTCACATAACTTCGTCGTAATGACACCTAAGACTCGCGAGTATTCATTAATATAAAACTAATATTGTTCAGTTTTACTACTCAAATTTAATTATTTTAACTACATTATCCGAACGTTTCGGTTATTTTTCAGAAACCATGATCACGGGCTGACGAGATGTGATCACGGTTGCTGATAAGCAACCGAAACGTCGGTATTATGTACTTGAAATAAAAAAATTCGCGTAGTAAAACTGAAAAATATTAGTTTTATTCTAACTTAGTCATAAATTGAAATTCGATAATCATTTGTGTAAGAGTGGTTTGAACATTTGAGAGAATGACTTTGTAAATTTATCACATGTTAATGGAATGTCGTGATAACTGAAATAGTGGTAAAGCAATAAAATATATATTTGTGCAGGTTTGATATTTTCATAAAAAAAATTGTAATGCACCTAAATGATACTCTACGAAATATCAGATATTATTTTGTGTCTTTGCTATGTACACCTACATTTTATAAATTTATACTTTATATGTGACATATAAATACATATTTAAAAGTATTCTATTATATTCTATTCTTTAAGTTAATGATCTTCCCTTATAGATTACACTTTGTCATTTGTACATAAAAATGATTGTAGGATAAATAGATCTCATAAGTACATGATAAGAATGACTACATTTGATACTCGGTAGAACAGACATTGATGAATCTGCTCATCTTGATATATGGAGTTACTTATAAAGGTGTGTTTAGAAAAAAAATACATCGCTTTTATTCCGATATACAAACTCTTTCGTATTTTCTCTACGCTTATTTTTGAAAATTATATTATAATTCGTTACAACAAAAAAACGTTAAGATTTACGTTAAAAAATTCAATGTGATTGAAATCATACATTTAATGAAAATAAAAGGCTGTGTTTTCACTTTGATGGCGTTAATAATATTTAATGACGTTTTTTTAGCCTCTCATTGCCATACAAACTTCAGCCCAGTTACATGTACTGACCCTTACATGTCATTTACGTAAGGTTTATTACATCAGTACATAATATATTAATAAATTATGAAAATACTTACATTGTTGTCTTCTTTAAAACATATATAAGGATGCTTTATAACGACGCAACCGTTAACTCTAATGGGATTAAAAGATATTCGCGTCATTAATAATAAAAATAACTTAACATAAAAATCTGATAATTATATTGAAGGTAAGAATTCTAGAATTTTTTATGGTGTATTTAAATTGCATTTTTTTATATATAAAAGTGATGATTTTATTAAAACGAGTGAATTTTGTTTCGTCTATTTCATGTCATGTTACAGTAAGCCACTTAGTGGGAATGAAATAGATTGAGCTCGGCAGCGCTACCAAGGCCAATATAGTTTCGTTACTGACGAGCATTACCTAACAATATATCTTTTATATTTGGCTTTGGTATAGTTTAGATAAATAATTTAAATAAGAATTTTGCTGAACTTTTAATATAAACACTTATATTACTTGAATCATTGTATAAAAACACACTATAAACAAAAAAAAAACATTACACGCAGATAATAAAAGTAATATGGCTTAATACTACATTTACTGTATATTTTCTATTATAATGTCTTAAATAAAATTTTAAAACGTTATTTTCATATCCGAAATAAAAATATAATATGAAAATTATCAATTACAAGAGAAAATTAGTGTTTTCATAAAACCGTAGCAACCTTTATTATGTAGTTATATAGATGTTTGTACGGAGGCAATAAATCATTATTCGATTTTTGGTGCGTTCCATTTTGTCCTAATTTTCAGATTATATTTTTAATATTTTGTATATATGAGAAATATTATGAGATCTAAGATTTTCGCGAGTATTCATTTAAATGAAAATAGTATTATTCGGATTTACTACGCGGTTTTTATTATTTAAAAACTACATAATCCCGACGTTTCGGTTACTTTGCAGCAACCGTGATCACGGGTAGACGAGGTGTGAATTCACACCTCATCCGCGTAGTAAATCCGAATAATACTAGTTTCATTTATATGAGAAATATTTCCAATTATAAAATAATTATTTATATTATATTTTTAACTGTAACCAAACAATACTATTTTTAATTTCAGACTACGAGCGCTATATAACTATTTTATTCACTTAAGTAATGGGAAATTGCGTTATCTGTTATTTAAAAAAAGTCTCGAAAAATCGGTAAAACTTAAATATGAAGTCGCAAAATTAACTGAATTTTGCTTGACCTTTCCTTGTTACTCTTCAGTTTTAGCACCCATTGAGAGATTAATATATTAAGACTTGTATAATAAAAACAATTTTTAAGCCAAAATAGAAAAACAGCTGCCTTCAAACCAAAAACTGAAAATTAACTTAAAACAAAGTAATACGTGTTTTGATTCTGTTAGTGGTCAATTATTAAAATATATATATATACATATATATATATAATTAAAAATTGTAAGGCGATGCCAAGCGAGACAACAACTAGCTATAAATAGATAAGTGAAAATAAAAATAAACATAATTTACAAAGTAAATATTACAATTTTATTCAGATATGTTTATATGTAAATGAGGAAAGGACTTCCACTTTTATAATATAATACCAACATAGCAAACATTATGACAGAAATATTAACACTGCTTAATATTCACTGAATAAGAGGATTGTATATATCTCCGTTATTTCTTATAAGGCTATGTACATATGTGCTGAAAGTTTGAAGCGACATCGCTTACACAACACAACAGCTGCATCTTCACTTGTAAAGAATTTGATTTTCATGTGTAATGAAATCTGTTAAAATAAATATTTAGTTACAAAAGACTGTATAAAAAATATATTTAATGGACTCTTGTGTAACATAGTTTAATTATTTCTCAGTAAATAATTAGTTGAATTTAAATAAAACCATAATAAATTAAAGTTTTGATATGAATAAAAAATTTCTTCTCTCTGACTTATCATTTCACAAATAACTTTGTTTATAACAAGTGAAACAAGATTCGTTTTCTTTCCCAATTAATATTGAATGAGATAGTTTCATTTGGATGATAGGATCTTGTTTATTACTGCATAATGTTATGAATTTAATGTTTTTAATCTAATACTGCCGATTATGACAGTCGTAGATTTAGACCGGTCTCTACCGGTCAGTCTTAATCTATGTTACTTTTGATATGTTTTGTTTTTTTGAAAAATAACTCGTACAGATAGAAAACTATTGAAGGCTAAAACGTAGGTTAATTAGTACAAACTGAATGAGATCTAAGATTTTCGCGAGTTTTATTCATTTAAATGAAACTAATATTTTTCAGATAAACTACGCGGATTTTTGTTATTTAAAAAACTACATAATCCCGACGGTTCAGTTGCTTTTCAGCAATCGTGATCACGGGCAGACGAGATGTGAATGTTCGCAGTTGGTCCTGTTATTTATCACCTACCGCCATCGATTTCTTAATTTTCTGGCGTACCGCTCTGGATGCCGGCAGAATACGCTTACGGTGTCTTGAGGTCCTGCAGTGTGGTTACGGACATGGGATTTTATATTTTTAAGAAGGGGGTCCCATGTGTTTGATAGATTCCAGCCATCTTCTCTATTGAAATTGGGATGTTTTTTAATTTCAATAGCCTCGCGAATTAACCTTGGTATATACTTGTCTTCACGAACGAGGATTTGTGTTTTATCAAACAGAATGTAGTGGCCTGGTTTGTCCCTTGTGTATTCACACACTACTGACTTCGACGCGCGCCTATTGTTGATATCTGAGATGTGTTCTTTAACCCTTGTACCAATGCTCCTCTTTGTCTGTCCAATGTATGACAAGCCACAGTCACAATCGAGTTTCTATAAACCCGCTTGTTGCAAAGGAATGTTACTCTTGATTGGTCTCAAGAATTGGCTCACTTTCTTGTGTGGTTTGTAAATAGTCTTGATGGAACCTTCTTCAAAATGTTGCCTATTCTGTTAGTAACTCCCTTCACATATGGTAATTTGGAAGGTTGCCGTTCAACTGTGGGTGGCTTCAAGTGGTTCTTGCGATGCTGGCGAGGCACGGGCAGGTTGTTGATGGTGAGAGCATGTTTTTCTAGGTGGTCAGCATCACAAAGGTGTTGGGCTCTCTGTAACAAAGAATTGCCAACGGTAGCTAACTGGATAGGGTGGTGGTGTGAGTTACCATTGAGGTACCTGTCCGTATGTGTGGGTTTCCTATAAACAGTATGTCCCAAAGTATTGTTAGGATTCCTAACGACAAGTACATCAAGGAAAGCTAAAGAATTATTTGCATCCAATTCTATAGTTAACTATAATGACGTCCTAAATCTTAAAAATGTTGACCTTCCAAATATTGGTATATCATGAAATCAACTGTAAATTTCATGAAGTCAAGTTGGATTGTGTTAATCAGAGAAAGATACTAACAATTAATAAGCAGACTTCTACTTGTTTAGATAGTTTATATATAGTCGTGGTGGCCTGGAGGTTAAAGGCCCGCCACTCATACGTGTGGGCGCGGGTTCGAAATCTGGCAAGTACCCCTGTGTTTTTTTCCGAGTCATATGTATTTTCTAAGGTATTTAGACACCATTGGCTGGAACAGGATTACAGCAAGCCTTGGGGTCTAAATAGCCCCAACAAAGTGCTGGTGCACAAGGCAAGGGAAAACCACTGCAACTGTCTTCCCATGAAAGTCATCATGTATACGGATCACTGATACGTGATGACCACGACCAGTCTGCAAAGACACTTGCGATGATGGTGATGATATAAAACCTAGGACCTACAACGTAGTTATAAATAGTAGGTGGTTGACCTTAATATTAATTAATTTCTCAAAATACTTAATTCAAGCTCGCATTGTTTTCATTATTAACCTAAAGCTAAGAATTTCCTAATTTTTCATTCAATATTCGCATTTAAATAATATGTAATTCTTATGAACGGGGAGAGCCCCTATAAAGACGTGATAGTTAAATAATTAAATTAATAAGTGTTATTATTTCTGTTAGTATAAAGAGCATACGTCATTACGATAATTAAAAAAAGGCGTTTTACGAATTCCAGACAAATAATCTTTTAATTTTTGTTCATTATTAATAATGTTATTTTAAACATTCTAGCATATAAAACGCAATAACACTACTTCGGAGGGAGAACACCGACATACCACAATTATAGTGTGTTTTATATATGCACTCTATATATTTCTATTGTAATTCGAACGAACTTTAGTACCCTGGCTTAATTCAAATAAATGTTATGTAAAGCTTAAGATAACAGTGCTTTATTACTTTGCTTGCAACGAGACATTAAATAAATACACATACGATTAACCCTAAGCAACCGACGCGTGTGATTAATATGGATAATTATAATTGCATAAAAATAGATACTTGACTGTTTGAAATACTTTTTGGAGAGTTTAATCAATAGTTCTATTGAAAAAGAAAACGATGATCATCGCTATATAAATTCCTGTACTACTCTGTTAGTTACATATTATAAAATTTAATTAAAATCACTACGTATTAATTGCCGTTAAACAATTGTCGAAAAAATGTCCAACATCATTTTAGAAAACATTTAACACTTTTACGCTGCTGCGCCTACATTTAAAAAACCAAGCTGAAGAGGACCGTAGGAAACATAACTTCCAAAAGGAAAAAAAGGCAGCATTCATGTTTTTAATATCAAAAAGATTACTTAAAATACAATGTTTATGTAAAGATAGATATGTATTAAACTGAATTTATAATTATTTTTATCAAAAAAAAATATATTTAAAAACTGAATATCTGGAGATGCCCTTGCTTCCCGTGGGAGAGAATTGAAACACGCGTATATTTATGTGTTAGGGTACAAAGGGATTTGATCAATATTGGCCTTCATATATACGTCTCTGTTGGGATTGTTATAAAGGTTGACGCTCTGGTGTTTAAGTCTCTTATGTAAATTTAAGAGATTGAATTCATTCTATATAAACTTTATTTTATCACTCGGACATCTGAGAACTATGGTTGTCAGTACATCGGCATCTTGGCATTGATAATTGCATAGTAAGGCACATCCTTAAAAACACTATTTATTTCTATTAATTAGTTGATTATGGATGCGTTGCTGGGGGCAGAATCTTATAATATACACGAAATACTTGTAAAAAAGGAATTATAAGCAATCAACAACTTAAAAAATAATCAACAATAAAATACACAAAATAAAAATAAAAAATATCAAAAGCACGTCACTTAAGTCAGGCTTTAAGAAAATATAGTTCTTAAATGAATAAGAACAAGGAACACTTTATTTAGCTGTGAACCTGAAGCTCTAACTATATTTTTCAATTTATATAAAGAGAAGTTAATAAAATCACTAAATTATTAAAATATTAAAAATTAATATCTAATATGGTATTGACAGACACATAACCTTACGCTTACTAAAATAGCAACCTCTACTAAAACTAGAATTAACGAGAATTTCATCTATTTTCATAAATTTTTATATTGAAGTTAAACAACTTTATAACAAAACTTACATCTATAATGTGAAATTTAAATCAGTTTGATAAAAAGACAAAACTTATGTCTTTTGCTACCATAAAAATAAACCATAAAAATTTTATCGGTCACAGTATCCGCTAACTTTTTAAAATGACCAAAAAAATATGTTCTATTGAAAAGGGTTGGAAGTCCTTTATTTCAGCTAAGACCAAAATATCATAAGCTAACTTAGACCTTTCAGAATAAAAATCAGACGGATAACAGGAGACGTTCGTTACTCATGGAAGCCATCCAGTTCGTTTTAAGAGTTTTCAACTAATATGTGTACTTCTGTTACATATTGTGCAAAATCGCTAGAATAAAAATGGTGTAAGTAAAAGAATGACGTTTTTTGATCTATAAACAGCCCATATTTGGTGTCGACAAAGAGAAAAACGTGTATTTTTTCCGCTGATCTATTCGTGGGGATAAAATTATATAATTGCATTTTTTTTCCTGTTGTTAAATTCTCGAGAAGTTTAACGGCAGCGTCGTGGTTACCGCAAAAACAAAAAGTCCTTATAAAACATAAATATTTATAAAAATAACTATGAATAGGAAAATGTTATAATTTTTCAATTAAACTCTCAACAAAAAGTGCCTGAAAATTATAATTAACTAGTGCAATTTTTTTTAAAAAGCCTAGCACTTATGACGATGTCAATCGTTAACCACAAACAGACATTATTCAATATTACCGGCATAATATTCGGAATATTAATATGTTCCTTATAAATATTCAATGACTCTTCACCCGTCAAGTCGTCTTTCAATTCAATGACTCTTCACCCGTCAACGTTAAGGATTAATTGAAAATTTGGTTGTTTTCCGTATAACATAACTCTTGGGAGAAAAAGCTTACTTTGTCTTCTTAAATAGAAATACTTTAATGTCTATTCTATATATACATATATATTATATATACAAAAACCCTTAAGTTGGAACCGATGATATACATGAACTATAAAATAAGAAGTTGTAAAGAAGTGCCCCAAATAGTAAAGTATAAACAAACTTAATTAGTATTTCTAACGAAGTACTGCTCCATGTATTTCGAGTTTTCAGTCATAATTAATTGGTCACAATAAAACAAGCCCCCGCACTGTCTTGCAGATCTTTTCTTTAAGCTAAAAAAGCATAATGGGATCACAGCTTATCCCAGGGATCAGTCATAACTACATGCAACCGTGATATATTCAGCTTGCGACGTCCCGGACAATATCACAGTCGCTTTGCAAGAGAAAGCCAAGAATTTTGAAAATGGGGCAGACCGGCAGGAATATAGAATGTAATCTTATCTGCTTTGGTCTGGTCCGCTTGATATCCAGCCCCACATTTTTAACTTTGCCCTGTAATTTTATCAATCTGTTCTGTAAGTCAGGCCCCTCTTCTCAGTTCTCAAAATGCGTTATCAGTGCATCCATTACAAGAAACAACACGTAAGGCTTGAAGCTGAGCGCTACTGCAAGCCTGTACTCATATTGAACTTATCATTTTGCACCAGCTGTGAACTGACGTGCATGGCTGTTATTACCCTGACATTCTTTGCCCTTTCAAAACCTATAATCTCTCTAGTAATCTTAAAATCTCTGCAGTTCTAGTTCTGTTCCATTTCCTTTCATATTTCCGCAATTTTTTTAAACTACTTTCATACTTTCCAAATGTTTTTCTTTTTTGGACCTATTTCATACATCTCAACCGTTTTCAGTGTGACAACCTTTGCCTATCTAGACAGTGGCCTGCAGGGTTGATACGCCATACCCCGGTCGATACCCATTAATAACTTTTTTTCATATTGGAGGTGTTGGTTGTGATTTTATGAATCTGTTGTTGACGGGAAATCTGCCAGTCGTCGATTGTCAGAGAGCCCATCCCTTGATCATAGTATCATATTCATGGCAAATGGGGAGAAGATTTGGGTTAGAAAAGGTGTCAGTTCTCGCCCCTTACACACTTTATTCCATATATTTCATATGGACTGTGGGGTATTATGATTTACCAAATAGATCAAAGTAAAAAAGGCAATTGTAAAATCCAATTTTATTGGCATTAATATACAAAGCTACTATTCAAGAAGTACATCATATCTGTTCTCCATCAATATCATCATCAGCGTATAAGAGGCCACTGCTGAGCAAAGAGTCACAAAGAGAAGGTTAGAGCCTTAATCGACACACTCAAGGATTGCTCATGACGGATTGGCGAATATAAGACTAATAATTTGAAATTATACGTCCAGGTTTCCTAACTATGCTTTCCGTCATCATCTGTCAGTGGCGTCTTAATACTCTTAGACAGTACATTTTACTCCGAAAATTCACATTGATACTTGCTACATTTTAAACCCGCACCCTCATTCACGAGAGGCGGGCCTTTAACCTCTAGGCCACCATGACAATTTTTTTATTCGTCCATTCAGATCCCAGATCATACCCAACAATATTAAATCAAAAATACTATAAGACCACTTATTTGCTGAAATACTTATATGAGAATTTCGAAACTAATATGATTCCTTCTATGTGATATAAAATACAAATAGATCTCCTTTTTAAAAGCTTCGTGAAATTATCAGGCTTTGAACTACGTCATTGCCACCGTGGTAACAATCAGATATATTTATGACACTGTCAAAAGGGTAAAAAGCGATTTGTTCAGATTCGGTTTCCGACTGATGTAGAATGCCGTAGTCCCAATACGACCCTTTTGAGAAAAGTCGAAGGGATGGAACATGGAGTCATGATATTTTGAATGATGTTAAAAAATGTTTAAATTTTAAACGATTTCTTTATAACTTTTCATTTTCGATTTCATGACAATTGATTTATCAAGGTAGGTTAACAGAAATCGTACTTTTTTGGCGTAACAGCGGCATTAGAAGCAAAAATTCAAACATTTTAAGATATTAGAACCTATGAGAATTTAACCTCTAAGAAACATATATAGAATATAAGATTAAATGCAAATAATCTGCTAGTAACGGGATTTTCTAGTAAATTGGCAACCCTGTCTTCAGATTCCATTTCAGGGTAAAAACACAAAATATAGAATTGCTCTAGCTTCCGATTCAAACTGTTTTATGGGTTAAAAGGAAATTCCTCTTATGTCTAGAAAATACTTAATGAAATGATGTATTGATTACAACTAATATCTTTCGTAAATAACCTTTGAATTTCTAGAATTTTAAAATTATTTACCTCACTTACATAACGAGAAATATCCCTGATCTATCCCCTGCTATACTATTTGTATTTATATACATAATTTGGCTAGTCATTGCGCATCCTATGTTTCAAATTAATAAAAGCTCTTATACATTATGGTACTTGAATTTTGTTGAGTTAATTTGATTGTAGGTGGATACACACTCTAACCGCCAAGAAATATTGAACGAGATACATTTTGCCAAATATTGTTTGGTGCTATCTTTTGCATGCGCTCACATATAAATTAACATATACGAATGTATATTTTAATTGATACATAAACGTGTATGAGTATATATTATAGCATAATTCCTTTTTTGCTTCTCGGTGGGAGACCATAACATTCACATACGACGTAGTTACCACTCATCGCGTGACGTCATGTTGCCAACGATTCGGGTACGTTGTCTAATGAAGCCGTATATGGGAAATTTAAATAATGGAAATACAATTATTCACATTTTTTTATATAAGTTACACGATGTTGATATTATTATAAGTAGTGAGACTACAAGGTGAAAAAGGCAGGTTAAGAATGAATTATACGATTGGATGTAAATAACTCAAGGTCCGAGCTATAAATAATGACAATATGACGATAACGAGGATGATAACAAATTCATATAGGATCATTCAATTTACATTTTTCTAGGTTAATGGTGAGGCTGTCGGAATTTATCCAGAACAGGCAGAAGAAGGATCACGTATACTTGAAGAAGCTACTAACTAAATTATATTATCCAAGCAAGTGGGCAATTTCTGGTATATATTACTGTATAGCATATCGAGACACTTCTGGGTAGATGGTGCAGTTGCCAAAGCAAAATGTGTAGTTTTACGTCCAAACGATGCTCGATCTGATACATGAAATGTCATCTTATCCTGCCAGGTTATGGGCAATGACCAGAAGGCTGTAGATACATCAATATTACTTAGGTAACTTTCATCTCCCAAGTTATGCAAAATTGCCGAAATTTCGGCTCACTAGAGACATCTAGTTTTGTTACAAAGTTAAGAATTCTTCTATCTAAACAAAACAAAGGCTGGCCATTTTTTTCCTCGCTATAATGTTGAAAGTTAAATGATTGTCAGTCACATTCACTGAATGTATGTATCTTTCTGATGTAATGTATCTTTTCCCTTTTTTACAACAATTTTTTTTGTTTTTCGTCTGAAAGCTGGTAATCATTTATTTTTACTAGAATAAATCTCCTGTACTAATGCGTTGAGCGTTAAAGTTTATACGACCTAGGTCCTTACGTTTAAAAGAAATATCTTTAAATTGTTCAGTGACTTTGTCAGCAATAGATTTTGGTAAATCGTCTAAACTTTCAGAAGACTATATGAACGCAATAATATTTCCATTTAAATCAGCTCATATATATTTATATATAAAGATCTTAAGTTTTTGGGACAGACTTAGAGAAATCAATATAATAATACGACGATTGAACTACCGGGAACAAGTAAGTCTTAATTATGTGAAATTGATCGGTACTCATCGGCGATTCTATGAATGATTGACTAGCGAACTTTATTATTGTTGAATTTGAATATTGTCAAACTCTACATTCGTGTGTTGTGCATTTACGATATTTTTATTTCAGTAACACAGTTTATGTAACCTTCCTTTCCTGTATTTCAAGGCAAGAGTGAGTAAGCTATTGCTGGAAATCGTTCACTACCCATAATTTCATTTCCACCTACCTTGAGGTAAATATTATTAAGGCACTATCCAGTTTGTGTTTTGTATTTCATTTAAAAATCTAGGAATTAAAATTAATTAGTGATATTATTTATATATTACCTATTTCAATTGTATATTAAGCGGTAGATATTGAAGTTACTGTATTGTATCTGCATATTGTTTGTTTTATACGAAATCATTTGTAATTGATATCTATTTAATGAATTCCAAATAAACAGTAAATGAGAGATATTTAAACATTGAACATCATGATTCTGCAAGAAACTTATATATTTAGGTTAAGCATTAATTTACTGTTTACACTGTGAACAAAAATATTTATACTTTTATAAATACATTGTATACTCTATATTTTACCTAGGACCTTTAACTAAAGATTGGTAGAATCTATAAAGCAATTAATGACTTTTGTCTGGAAGATATATCATTGAAGAAATCCTTCCGTTAACTAATAAAGAGTTTACTCTCTGCTTTATGGACGGTATGTTAATGAACTTTAACTTTAAAGTTATCGAGAAAATTCTAAAGTTATCTCTTAAATGCAAAAGGAATGCAAGAACAATTGTCAGAGCAATTTAAGGTCTATTTATCAGTCAGAACGAATACCTCGGAGAATTTCTACGTTCTCTCTGCTCTACTAACAATAAAGCTGGAAATTATGCAAATACCTTAATCCAGAATCATTAGACAATAAGCCTGTCCTACCTAACCAATTTTATATTTTTGAAGCATAAAAATATTTATCTTAATTTTTTTTTTACTTACTTATAAAGTCGAGGAATGAAGAGTTCGCTTTCAGACAAGCAGTGTAATATTATTAAGTAGAAAAACATTTTGACGAATACTTCAATAATTTTTGTTTCATAATTTACATAGATTTTTGGATAAATTTTAAAATACCTTTAGCAATCAAATATACACAAATGAATCGTAGTTATTGTTGTCGTCTTATTTTTTTTATGGATTTCGTTGTTCGCGATCCCAAATTATTAATTAGTATTCCCGATATTCGATTTCCAATCGTGAAGTCTTCAGAAGGAATGAATATCACGCAAATTCTGGGAAGTACTGATTGCAAAAAACTCTATTTGAAGTTATAAGGCTATATTGAATATAATTTGCATCCGGTTTAAAATAAAATTAAGTTTATTTAATTAAATTTATTATAGCACCAGGATAAATTCAGAAAATATTAATTTCTTCATTCGATCTAATTGTTAGACGTAGTTCATTCAGCCTGTTGTTATTAAGACAAAAAAATTAAATATAAAACCTCGTTAAACCTATTCGGCTGCTATGTCACGTAAGTTAAACTAAATGAAAGAAATATTATGAAATTCACTTCTTTACGTCCTCAGTGTAATGGTAGCAATTATTCCAACATTTTTCATTTGTAATGCATATACGAGTGTAAGGAGTCTCATATAATTACAACATTAAATAATCGTAAAGAATATAACTGCTTATTTTAAATGTGCATGCTGAAATTATTTTGTTTTTGATTTCAAAAAAATTGTCCGTAAAAATTGATTATTGAGACATACATTAATCAAGCGAGCAATTAATCATTGGCGTTGTGTTTTGAAGTATTTTTGCACAATTTATTAAGAGTGTTGCTAGAAATATTGAATCAAGAACAATCTGATATTATATTTATAAAATAATATGTTAATAATTTATCGCTTGATCAGTGAAATAAGTTAGTTAGTTATTCAATGATTACTTTAACTGAATCATGAATAATGTAGTATCACCTAACGACATATGTGGTGTCAATAAATTCTTGAATAACTATCATTACTTTATTACAAATAAAAATTAATAAATTGAAATTCAAATCTATTACTTTTTATAGTTTCCCCAAGTTAATTATTAGTATATTATTATAATAGTAATTCTAAATTTATAAAGTTTTTGTTTTTGTTTAAGTTGGCCAACGAGCAAACACCACATCTGTTGCTAAAAGGTTACCGTCGTCCTAAACATCAACACACCTGTACGCTGGACTTTTGAAAGACCCTGTTTTGTAATTCTCGGGGAACACTTCAGGAATATTCTATACAAGTTATTTGATATATGAATATCTTGTACGAGCGAAAAAAGTAAAAGTGATACACACGTGCTGTTCTGCGATTAATAGTGGCCAGAAGATATTGATGACATTTAAAAGCTAAGCTTTTAAAGATTTATTTTTCAAGTGAGTCCGAAACAAGATCTCTTTCGATAAATCGACCCACAAAGTGAAAATACTTTCACTGATATTTAAGGGAATGTTCTAGAATTTAGGATCTACAAAAAAATGTCTTCTTGGTGTTGATATTAATTAGTTTCAAACAACCCCTTTAGAAGTCTTTATCCATGAAAATATCATTTTGCTCTCTATCATTTGTTCGTAGGAGAGATTTTCTCGGCCAATGTACAAATGTCACCAAAATCATGTGTATAACATTGTATGTTGTTTTAAATAAATTGAACATGTGAATAAGTAGTAGTCTCCTTCAGTTTTTCGATCGTCCTCATTCTTTGCTTCAATTATGTGCTTTTTATAAGACCTGGAGGACAGCTTTGTCTCCATTGTAAAAGTCAGACTTCTTCACACCTAGTAGCGCAACGCAAGCTTTGCCAGCGTTTTATTTTGAGCGTGACACTCCTCCTCAGAACTTATCAAGCCAGATTTGCTTACCACCAGTGCGTAATACAGTGCTGCAAATGAACGACGTTTATGCAGACCAGGGATAAGATGATTGAAACTTTCAAAATCTGTCCTGATTTGCTCATTTATAGTGCCACTCTAGGCTGTCCCAGGTGGGCGGAGAGGCCCATCATAAACCAATAGTGAGTATACCAGGCATTGATTATATTTTCTTAATATTGCATCATCGGATAACTGGTAACCTAGAATATAAAACAGGTCGTGAATTCAACAGAAGGCTCAGCAAAGAGGGGCTATGTAGACCTCAACGTCAGGAATTCTAATGAACTCTGAACTCTAACCTCTGAACCAAAAGCTATGACAAAATTGTGATTTGTTTTCTCTAGCCAACCACAATGACGGATATTGAAGTCGCTTAAGATTACAAGCTCCGGGTTGAGATACCTCTAGAGTACGAAATTTGCAGTCTTCTAAACGTAGACAAATAATCAAACGACCTCAGTACGCCCGCTATGAGACTTTTATAGACACGCGTAGATATTATATTTGATATCATAAATATCTGCTTTATTTTACATGCAACCAGATGGTGGCCATGTATTTGGTTTTTAAATTGTACAGTTATTGCAAATATTATCTTTTACATATAGAAAAAACTGTCTTGAGCATAAAATCGTACCCAATACAGTAGGATACGATTGGTTAAAAATACTCCGGTCGCCCACTACAGCACAGCAAAGAACCGAAGGCCTTCTTTCATCTGTGGTTGAAAAGTCTATTACAAACTACTAAATCAAGACATTTTAAGTTCGGTATCCCTACGGACCAATGGGTGGTAGACAGAACATCGTTTCATCGGGTCCCTGCATCTTTTACCAAGGATAAAAGCGGAAGGACTCAGAACTGACTTAAACTGACTTAAGCTGACAGGACACAAGACCACAGCATACAATACTATTGAGGGAGAAAAGAGGGTAAGATAAAATTTACGGCAGGCCAGCCGGACCTATAAAACGCTTCCAAAGGAGCTAGCTATTTACATCCTCTTATATAGTAATTTAGATGTTTATTACTTTTTCACAAATTAAAATAACAGATAGATGTTTTTTTATACTCACTTTTGTACCCTATCAGAATAATATAGACAATTTTACTAACAAAAATGTAACTTCCGTCATCGAGGACGCACGCTCTTACAAATTTACAACGCTTTCGGCTTTCCAATTTTATTTCCGTTTAATAAATAATACTGTCTCATAATTCATTACGAATAACAAATTACATTTCCCCATACTTGTTTATACATATATGTATATATTAGTAAATATTATCTCTGTTTTAATCAAGATATTCATATAAACTCCTATGTTATTATTACAAAATTAGCTAAATCGTAACAGGTGTAACTCGATTTTCGCTGGGTTGTATTCATATATCATATTAACTGTTTAACTGGTCTTGTGGGTGAGATAAACGCGATCCAAGGACGTTAATGTTCTTTATGATGTCACTCATGTCCTTAATTCTACTTTACTGTGAAAGAAATGCCAAAAAATGTGTGAAAAAAATTGATATTTAATTAAAACACTCAGCGTTATCAATTGATGATGCTTGAAATAACCACGGGAAGTATTTACTCCATATGGAATTTGTCTGCAATGTATGTTGTATGTACATGTATATATATATATATATATATACATAAATCTATGTGTTTGTATGTTCATTAGTACAACCCGTCCTAACCTAAATCTGTTCCAAAGTTCGATAGTCTCTGCGTGTTAATTAAACATAGCAAACCCCTCACGCATGTACGACCATGCGTCTGTACGTGCGACCCTGTATCCGAATATCAACATATATAATTTAAAAATGAACAGCTTTTGAAGCTATTCAAATAATGTATAAACACAATTTCATCTTGTCAGTAAATGCTTATTTATCACATATTGACAAACGGTTCATATGATTGTGAATATCACATACATTTAGGATTCTTAAAATCTTTCCACATTTAGTACAAACTCTTTAATCATAACATATTTTAATAGACATTCAAATTCACTTAGGATACAAAAGATATTATTAAATTATTTTATTAGTGTTATTTATTTCATACAAATCCAAAGGCTAGTTAAACGTGCTCATCCACTGATTGCTCGTTCGTTAATAGATAGTCCTTTACTAGGCACATAGTAATTATAGTTACTCGTAACTATGTATCAAACCAGCACCGCATAGTAATAGGCTGTCTTAATACACCATACATATTTATGATATGATTTGAGAAAGACAAGTATGATTTGATTACATAAAGGACCTTAGCGTCCTTTATTCAAACTTAACCAGAGATGTATATATAGTTTATATATATATAGTTATTTTATTTGTAAACTATACAAATATATAAAATTTATGTGTCTGCTTATAACTTCAAATTAAGCGCTTAACACTGAACGCAGATGACAGTATATAATATACCCTACATACATATTTTTGTTCTTAATTTCTGTATTTCTGTCTGGTTTTTTTTTCTTTCAATTCTGAAGAACGTCACGACCGATTTTCACTGGAAATTTACTATGAAGAAGATAATGGTAAAAGGAGTAATTTATTTAACTTTTTAACGGACTTCAAAAAGGAGGAAAACTTAGTTCGACTTTATGTCTATAAGGTTTAACTCTTTCAATTAAAGTCCGATATTCTGATTATTTAAAAAAAAAAGGCATAGTCCTGAGGTAGTTCCATTGTTACCAAGACGTAATGTTGAGAACCTTAAGAAATCTAATGAAATATCATGAATATAATGAAAATCAAGAGGAAAAATATGCGAGCAAAGTCGCAGGTGACAGCTAGTGAAATGTAATAAGATACTAAATTTTTCATACTAAAAATCTAGGGCAATAGTTCTAAAAATACCTCGAGTCACGGTATATGTCATACTAGATTTAGCCAATGTTTTAGTCTTTTGATTTGGCTGTCGAGTTCTTTGTTTAAATATTTATACGACATGTAGCGTATGAGTTATTACAAGTCTAAAACAACATAAATACAATTTATTCAAAATAATTTAGCAGTTCTTGCACAATTTTGTAACATACGACAAACATATACATGTAAATACACACGCTCAGATAGTAATTTTCGAGTTTATAATATGAATATTATAATTATATTACACTGACAACGAAAATTTCGTTACTTATAATTAAGTTTATTTCGCAGAACTTATTAATGTCGTAATTAAATCATCAGACTCTTAAGATAATTGAAAACTCGTGAGTGTAAATGACAGTAAGACTTGACTACACTTAGGCACTTATTTATGTCTTTATACGTTGATATAAATAAACTTCTCCTTAATATGACTTAAATTTTAAACTCTTTGACGTATATGCAACCAACTGTTAAGCAAGATAATATTTTAGTTATAATTTGATTCTATGAAAATAATTTTAATTTTACACGGACATAAAGTTCTAGAGACTGATAAAGCGATTTTAAAAGCGAGAACGACTAAAGAAACTCTCATTCAAAGAAAAAAATTATAATCATAATGTAGATACGACATGTGTTACAGTATTTAAAAAAAGAAAATGTTATCCTAAAGAAAGTACCGAAATCAATACCTCTATAGTCTATACGAAGCCTTTAGAATGTTAAAATTGTTCGCTATTTGCATTCTATTATATTCAATATTCCGCTCTGAAAAAACATTGTATTTATTTTCAAATGTCAGATATATATATATATATATATATATATAAATATACTAGTACGTATAAAGTTGAAAATTTAAGAATATTATTGTTTACTTACAAAACTATACAATAGCTTACCTAACGAAATTTTAAATGAAAAATCCTTAACGATTTAAAAAAAAAATATTATCTTATTGTAAAAATACTTAGATTAATCACTCTTGAATTGTATAAGTCGTTACTACTGAACTAAATTGTCGGTTAAATTATTATGTAAAATATCTCATTTAAGTGAACATTGTTTGTTCTTTATGAGAAAAAATAAAATTCTTAAACCATACTTAAAATAATGTATTAATGTACATAAAAAATATAGTTTTGTTCCTATTCATAAAAAATAATAATTAAGGAATTTTATGTAACTGGAGGCTGCTTAGAGTCACTTGTTTAAGAAATTAACTAAATATGTGATAAAATAAGTTTAGAAATCGACTCTTTTAAGGAAAAAGCTGTCTGTAGCGAATAAATAACACTAATTACAATATCACGCTCATCAGAGAGCGATAAGCCTAAATTATTGAAAATAGGAGAAAAAATGGGAGCGTAAATCATAAAGCTGGAAACTCAGCTGTTCTCCTAGCATTAATAATTCCAGCACTTTAAATCGTCTCTCTCTGCTTTCAGTTTAGTAAACAGTGCTTATAAGCACTTTACGGATGTTCTCAAGCTAAGCCAATATTACAACCTAAATAAAAAATATATATATATATTAAATTTCTTTAAATGGAAAAACAAAATACTGATAACATTAACAAAAAAAATATCGAAGTTAATGTATAATGGGACTTATTGATTACACATTTTTATTTAGAATCGTAATAACGATTTAAAAGTCATATTAATGAAAACTTGACTTTTCAAACATTATATAAAATAGGATTGCCTGTGGATATAACATTAAAAGGAAACACTCGAACTGTAATTTTTTATAAAATTTAATGTTATAATTATAAGTTCTCGAACATTAAACTAAACTGATTTTGACGGGACAAGTTTTTAATCACACAATGACGATTGACTTTCATTATTCCCGGAAATTGGAGAACTAATTTGTCCACGATGCCAGTGCGAATGAGGCCATAGCATAAAAAGCTACTTTGTTCTTTGATGCATAAATTATTAAAACTAAAGTTGAATAACAAATTTATATTCGGAGATTCTGAAGCTGTTAATTAAATAGTACTTAATTGTTCGCTTTTCTTAGTATAAAGTTGTTAAAGACTTCTACCAATTTTACCTTCATAGCGTTCACATAATTATACAATAAACAGAGTATTCTAGATCGTATAAAATTTTATTTTCACTATAACACGGTTTATGTTATATAAAATTATTGTTTATAATAGAAACGTTGAAATATATCCGATAAAAATAAGCTTTGAAACTTGGGAAATATTAATTAAATTAATAAAATAAAATTATACCGATAAATATATTAGTTAATGGAAATAACCAAGGTAATTAAACTGTGTGATAATTTACGAAAAGTCATCAAATTAGCTGTAAAAATGATTTACAGTTTTGTTAACATCCACTTCTAACTGTAATAAAAGAAAAACTTTGGAATTAAAGCTCTACCATATCGTTTATCCAACCGAAAACTTTGATAAGTCTGTGTTTGTACGCCTGCGGCTAATAAGTTTTTCAACCGACCAACTTTAGTACCCACGACATTAATAAAACTTCATCAGAGGTACGTGCGAGGACGGATACGCAGCTGCTTTTAAAAGCCTTATGGGAGGGGTGTGAGGCGTCTCGGGTGTCGCGACGTTCAGTCGGGCGCCGGCCTTTGGCAGCGCCGGTCGCGCCCATGGATCGCGCAAGGTAAAGGGCATGCGGCCCGCGCTCGCGGCGCTCGCGGCCTGCTGCGTGGTGGCGCGCGCCGAGCTGCCTAACGCTCGTTTGGCCGTGCGCAACACCACCATCCACCACGTGCTCCAATGCTCGGATGGACTCGTTCTCCCAGCATGGCGCCCCCTTGAAGATGTCCCTAACCTTGAAATCGCTTTCCGTGGCTTCATTTACTTCCTGGTTCTTATGTACCTCTTTATTGGTGTATCCATCGTTTCCGACAGATTTATGGCAGCCATTGAGGTTATTACATCTAGAGAAAAAGAGGTGCGCGTGCGACGAAATGGCGCTGAGCAAATTGTTGTCGTTCGAGTTTGGAATGAGACGGTTGCGAATTTAACATTAATGGCTTTAGGATCAAGTGCGCCTGAAATATTACTCTCAGTCATAGAAATAGCTGGAAAAAATTTTGAAGCTGGAGATCTCGGACCGGGTACCATTGTAGGATCAGCTGCTTACAATTTGTTTGTGATTATAGCCATTTGTGTTATGGTGATTCCAGATGGGGAAGTACGAAAAATAAAGCATTTGAGAGTCTTTCTTGTCACAGCTACTTGGTCAATATTTGCGTATGTGTGGCTTTATCTTATTTTAGCAGTAATATCACCTAGTGAAGTGGAAGTTTGGGAAGGAGCTGTTACATTTCTATTTTTTCCTGCCACAGTTATGACCGCATATATAGCAGACCGAAGGCTTTTGGTCTACAAATATCTTAAAAAAGGTTATCGTGTTAATGAAAGAGGGGTTATTGTCGAGGTAGAAGGTGATGGCTCCGTTGAAATGGCTTTAAAGCCAAACGATGATGGAACTGAAGATGACGAATTGGAAAAATCACGAAGAGAATATATACAGGTCTTACGTGAGTTAAGGAGACAAAATCCCGAGGAAGACCTAGAAACTGTTGAGAGAATGGCTTTAGAGACTTTGATGGCACGTGGACCGAAATCTCGTGCTTTTTATCGAGTATCAGCAACACGCATGATGACAGGTGGCGGAGACTTTTCCCGAAAAATATCTGAAAGAGCGCAAAGTGACTTAAGCGAAGTTAAAGCAGAATTACAACGGCGAGAATCAACATCTACTGGATCTGAGATTAAAGGACCAAATGTTCGTTTTGATCCTGATCATTATACTGTAATGGAAAATTGCGGTTCATTTGAAGTGAGAGTGGTAAGAAGAGGCGATTTAAATGGAGAGGTCACTGTACAATACTGTACCGAGGATGGGACTGCTGAGGCCGGATCCGATTATATAGCAACACAGGGGTGTCTCGTTTTCGGTCCTGGTGAGGCAGAGAAAAAATTTAGCGTGCAAGTAATCGATGACGATGTATTTGAAGAAGACGAACATTTTACTGTTCGTTTAAGTTCTGCTAAAGGCGCTTGTTTGGCCTCACCATCTACCGCCACTGTTGTTATATTAGATGACGATCATTCCGGTGTGTTCTCATTCCCCCAAAGGGATTTCGAGTTGACGGAATCTGTAGGAACATATGAATTGAAAGTAGCAAGGACGGCAGGTGCTCGAGGCAAGGTACGAATACCATATTGGACCGAAGATGGAACAGCGAAGAGTGGTGCACAATTTGAAGCAGTGCAAGATCACATTGTCTTCGAGAACAACGAAACTGAGTGAGTAGCTATTAGTCATAATTTAAAAAATAATAAAATCTAATATCAAATTTGCCAGGGGGAAAATACAATACACTCGATATTTCATCTTAAATATCATAAGCATTAAGTGGGAATATATTCTAAGCAACAATTTTTACGTTTGGGCGTTGTATTAATACTAAAAGGATTGAATGTGCCATAAAAGCGCTATTGAATATTACGCAAGTACGTATTTCATATCATACATGTACATCAGTAAATTAAATAAAGCGAGTTTAAAATGTAAGCCGTCCAATAATAGAGTGATATTGTGTGGTTTCTTTAACCTTAAAGGTACTAGTTAGGTTTCTAAATTATATAAATAATCTTGAATATCCTGTTTAAAGACTAAGTTTGATCTTGGTCTTTTCTAACGCTCCTGTATATAATAGATAATTTTAATATATTTCTTTTATTAAAATTCGAATCTGATACGCGAACGTTAATTTTCGATTCACAAAGCAAATTTAAAATATAGATTTGTTCCTACTTTAATATTCAATCAATTCTTAAATTTTTAAACAAGGTTATGAAATTGTTAAGAATTATCTATAGCTGTAAATGCCTTCTAGCTTGTTAAAAGTTCTTAATTTTTACTTAAAACAATATATTTTTTTGTTTGAGAGAAAATAAAAACATTTTTTCATTAGAAACAATGTTTTTTTTAATTACAACACAGATAAAGTTTTGGAATTTTTCGAATTATTGTTCATTATACTTTTAATTGGCCCCAAGAAAGACACTTAGCAATCGGGAACGCGGAACTGTTGTTGAACAAAATTAGCAACTTTTAAAAGCTATGAAAACTCTAAAATCAATTTAAAACATTTTTCTTTCGATCCGACACGATACCGGTTGAAATCAAGAAATGTAGGATCTTGTTGTAAACGCTGTGACATCTTGAACAATTAAGTATTTTACTCACGTATGCCCTTACAACTTTTAAACATCTCCTACATGGAAGCACATATGTAGATCAGAAATATTATTTTGTTCCGATATTTTCGCAGATATTTAAAAATTTAAATATTTAATAGCACATATTAAATGTAGGGCTTTGTCGTATGCGTATTTGCTTTCGTCGTGAAAACTGTATAAAAAACCATCAATTCTTTTTTTTTTATCTGTATAAATTATAATTATATGACACACCATAATTTAATGTTAATAGCTTCTAAACATTTCTCTTATTTGTAAATGTATGTAATTTTTGTATTAAGAAGTTGTGTTCTAAGATTCTATAACAAAAAAAAATTAGTCCCATTATTTAGTTCGTTTGTAAAACTATTACCTATGATTATTAAGGATTAGGACGGCAATAAAGTATGTAAATGCTGGCCTTAAATAGCCAGAGTTCCGGGAAAACTGTGAAAACTTAAGTAAGAATGAACTAAATGTATAGCGCATTTCAAATGATAGGTGTGTAACTTGTAATCTACACCTATAAGTTTGTGTCTGCCTTAATATTCAAACACCAAATACTTTTATTATCTACATACTTTTAGAAATAATCAACAGTTAATTTTAATTAGTATTTTTTTACGTAAAAAATTCATACATAAATAAAATACAATGTATACAAATACATTCGCAAATAGAATGAATACATTGAAAAATATGAAGTGTGAGCCTGAAACTGGTTTTATAATGTCTTATTCGGGAATGCTCTGTAAGAGTTTCTAGAATCCCTCGATACAGGTAAAACATAACGGTATGGTTATAGCCGTTTAAACAAACTGGGTTTCTTGGAAGCCAAAAAAGATATTTTACGAGGTCAGATCGTCTGACCTTGTTTTGTACAATATAATCCCTGAAATTTAGGAGTCTTTTGTCACCTTAAGAGGCTTACGATGATAGCGGATAAAATGAAACCATATTTTCAAGGAATTTTGACACCACGCATTCAATTAGCGACAATTATATACTCGAATATAAGTACTGTCAAGTACACGTAAATTCGTGGCCTCCACGGCATTTATTCGAGTTGAGAGTTAATTTGGGATAATTAAATAAAACAGGTACAAAATAAAGATAACATAGTTAAAGTATATATTATTTTTATTGATATTGTTTGTTTTTTTTTTTTTGTAATAAACATTTCTAAAGTCATTGCTAACACCAACGACTATACAATTTTTAATGTTTTATTTTTTAAACTACATTATTGTAAATATAAAAATGAGCCAAATGGCTCTTTTTTTTTGTTGAAAAAATAACAAAGTTCTATCAAATATCTGTATATAGGCAGCACTTTTTTGTGATATTTTTATAAAACACGTGTAAATTTAATTATAGCTCTTGCACTCATCACGTGCAACGAAAATAGCTGCAATGAAAAATATATCGGCCATATGTATATCAAATACTGTTCGCTTCCCAACCGTGATACTTAATTCTAACGGTTCTAAAAATAAAACAAAAAAAAAATGAACGTAATATCAAAATAGATTAAAATCGTATTTTGATATTCGACTATTTTACGATATCGGGACTTTTAATGTAAGTCATTTGATGAGCATTTTTTTTATAGTAATATATGATGGATCCTAAATTAAATCGTCGTCATTTCATTACCATTTCTGAGTTCACAGCGGCTTAACAAAGACCTTCATAATTTACAAACAGGTGAACTTTCCGCTCCATCGATGTCGTTAGAATCTTAATTGTTAATGACGTTAAAACTTTAGAACAATGTTTAGGACACCGTCTTATTGCTATCAAATAAATTGCAGTTATAATCAAGATTTAAATGTTAATAATGTGTAGAGTATGCTTATTAACTTATGCTATGATATGTGTTTTAAATATATTTTATATAAATATGTTGTCGTTGAATAAATTTAAAGTTCTCCATTTATGCCGCCATTTTAAATCATCTATATGATTATTAATCATCTCTCTCATCTTTATGATTATTAATCATCTCTCTCATCTATATGATTATTAAATAATTTTGGTATTTAGGTACAGTGTAATGACAATTTATGTATATTTACATCAAATAGCTTAACCAGAGCCCTTCGTGTTATCACAACCAGGGTAACTCTGCTGTTGATATTTCACACCACGTCACAATGTTTATCGAACAAAGTACGGTAAAAAAAGTTACAGTAAAAAGGAAAAAGAACAATGGCGGAACACAGGTGTGAACAAAGGTTAGAGGGGTACCTCCCTTCATTGTTAGATAAAGAAACAGATTTATATTTATATTATTTAATTCAATCATATATATAACAATAGTGCCTACTATATAGCACAAGTCTTGAATTAGATTTTTCTTTTTAAATAAGGCCTGATTATTAATAAAAAAAATTATGTGACTATAGCGGAGTATTAATAATAAAAGTTAGAAGTTCGTCACTATAACATCAAAATGAGGTTCAATTTAATCTAGGACGAGATGAGATTTTTTTTTCATAACATGCGAAAAATTTAAAGTCTAATCACTAAGTAGAAGCTTCGTCGTACTAGTGTAGAAAAATATTTTAATGTACAAATATTTTTAAATCGGAAAAACTTGTTGAGTTCGAATAATGATTCTGTTAAATAATTATTCGTTCATTTACCGAGACTGGTAATGCATTTTAAGGTCGAAAAGATAGCTATATATTTTAATAATTCCCTTTCTCCCTACCGATTAAATATAGCAACAGTGTTTCGTCCAAGAATAATTGGGTAGTAAAATGTGATTACATAACAGGATAGGTAGATTCGGCTGACAATCACCACAAAGGTACCTCGATTTTAAATAATAATAACTTAAGGTATATTTAGGATTATTTGGAAGCTGTAGTTTGTAGATAATTTGCCTTTTTTTTTAATCACCGTAAAAAAAATATTCAACGTTGAATGTACTGTCAAGTATGTTTAGTTTAGTCGAATTTCTCCTGAATTTTTTAAAAGTATATTAAAGAAAATTTGCCAAAAATAAAGATAAACGCCATTCCCGAGACATTAAAACATGAAAAAAACATTGTCAGTGAAACACAAATATTTCAAGTATAGTTAATAAATGTAACAAAGTATAATAACTATCAGTATGAAACAAACAATTACTGGAATTAAGAAAAACGAGATGAGATCTATTGATTGTATAGCTATCGCAAATCAAATTCCATCTTACGCCTATTAGAGCAATGAGAAAGACTATGTCCATGTCATTACAATTAATTTCCTACTTAGCCCAATTGCTAAGTAGGAAATTCTTGTTAAGAAATAGGATTGGCTGACCACACATTAATTTACGTACTGTATCTAGAATTTAAGTATTGGAATAACTTCTTCGCTCTTCTAAGCATTGGCAAATACGCACATGGGAAAATTTTTATCGTGTAAAACAATTTATAGGTTATAAATTCTAGGATATAAATGATACGACAATATTAACTATTAGACTAATAATGATAATTGACAGAGACAATTGTTTTTTTGTTTACAATTTCAATATCAGGATCAATAAAAGTATTATGTAATTATTCAAAATTACGCCAAAATTACTAAAAATCAATTAATACATTAAAATTACCAAAAAAGGTCTAATAACACTTACGATTATCAGCTCTTGCCTTGTTTAACATTAATTCCTTCAAGTTATCTATGAGCATAGATTCAAGCAATCTTAATTTTATGTTTTAAAGATGTACCCGTGCCTGCTTCTTCATTATACAAAAGTCACTTTTGACCTTAACGTCATTTCTATTTGTCATCGAATTTATAAGCACAATTTAATTAATTTTCATCACTATAAAATTTTATTATGTTAATTCCATTCAGAATTGTAAACGTGTCCATTTTGGAAAACTATAATTATTGTAAGAAATTGTGAAAGAAGTCACAAAAGTAGCGAATTCAATTAGGATTGGAGCAGTGCATGAAAAAGGAATAGATTTTTGTGTTTAAAAAATGCAAATAACATTATTTGGCGTCGACCGACATGACATCATATTAAGCGTGTATTTATACTAGCGATTGGAATTGAATATTTGAATACTTATATATACAATTATAAGCATATTTTGTTGGCAGTAAAGAGTTCCATAATGATGGAAAACAATAAAAGATGTTGCAACATTGTTAACTTCAACAAACAAATGACAATCGTATTATGAGCTTCCATTTGAGCGTGTTACTAAAACGCCTAGATTACTCACCCAAGTAAAATTATAGCTAAATTAAAAAAAAATCTATGTAGGAACAAATTTTAAAATAAAAAAAAGTAATGTAATGAACATGTAATGTAAAATAATTCTACAATGTTACTGTTATTTACTTTCAGACGATTCACGTTACTTGTAAAGTAAGGAAAACCACGATATTGTTTGTGTCAATTATCCCTTAACACATTCCAACGCACTCAGAAATCAAATAGAGATAGAGTGAAGACTGTCGATAGTGACATAAATGTTAAACTTCAATAATATTTATATCCTGTACTAGAGTAAAGCTTTTAGGAATGACATAATATACGATGAACAAATAAAAATATGCTTTATTGTACACATATTATAGTATAATTTTCTAAATAATTCCAATCGCTGAAATAAACATTAAAATTTATGATCATACAAATGAAGCGACTTCATCGCTTTATTTTGCTAAACAGTTGTGATTATAAAATTATGACCAAAGTTATCGAGAGTAAAAAAAATCTTTATAATTACTTTATTTACAAGTCAATAAATATAGATGATTTTATATTGTAAATATTGTGAATATCTAAGACGTGAGTTACTTAATACTTCGCTCGTATTATCCTCATGAAAGAGAAAAACGTTTACGGAGTAACGTTGAATATTTGATAATGTTTAAATTTCACGTAATAAAAACGAATTGTTGGTGACGGGCTGTTTGTTTTTCATTAGTCGATATAAAATTGATATAATGTGATTAAAAACATCTTTCATATGTCATAATAAGGGAGAAATAAAACGATTTTTATCATTACGTATCATTGACAGATGTTCGGATATGGGACTCGTTGATCAGACTATACATTTTATAGGACAAATATTTTTTTAAATTATTCAGATAATCATCTTGAGATTTAACAAAATAAAATCCAGTTAGTAATAAATATATGAGAATAATCATATCAATATATTTTACTTCTACCCCGTTACCTTCTAAAATCGAGAGTTTTCCTACAGGAAATTGTTGGGCGTCCCATCACAATGAATCTACTCACGGTATATCAGCTTTATAGTAATCAAGTGCAAAAATAAACCACGGTTCCTGGACTGTATCTGGATCCGATTCAAAAGATCTTTACTTTGTGGAACGTAAAAAGTAGTTTTAATGTATAAGTAGCTAATGAATTGTGTGAAAGCAGTCAAAATTCTTTTTAAAACGTTACGTCACATTCTTTTACTAAGCTTGCTTATATAGGCTGTGTTTTGTGGCATATATTTACTTCTCAAATCTTTTTAAGGCAGTTTTATTCGAAATAAATTATTACCCTGATTCATTACGTAATGACGTATAACGAAGGCTTTCCAAAATTATACCCATAGAATATTTTTGCTTCAAATTTTATATTGATTTGTAACATTAGGATGGTTATTTTGTTTCCTTTGCATGTGGTTCGAATATTCTTTTTAACTATAATGCCAAGCTGTTAATATTCATGATATATATAGTTTTTTATTTTAAATAAAATTTTGAGGGTAATACCTAAAAAAAAAATATTAACTGTACTTGTCCTGTATATATGTGATTATACAGTAAACAGGCTAGGTCATTAAAACAAAATTAAATTATATTTAGAGGAAAATTTTAAGAAAATATCAGAACAAAATTCTTTTTGACAAATTAAACACTTTTAAATGTAAATTTTATCATTTTTAATTACAGCTGTAAACAACTGTAGCTGCCAGTTAAAAATTCGCCAGTTAACGAAGCTGAATTGAAAAAAAAAATTAAAGGCTACCTGCCTTTAATTTTTTTTTAATATAATTTTATATTTCTTAAATAACTGTCCTAGTAAAAAGGTGAAATAACATATCTCGGGTTAGTCGTGAAGCTAAGCAAAGTTGCTTCACCTCCAAACTTATTGATCGCTTAGTAAATTTGTCAATAATTTTTAAGGGTACACATATTAAAATATACCTCATTTAACAACGGGTTATAATTTAGTTTAATTTATACAAATACATAGTTAATAATACACGTATCGTGCAATTTAGTTTACACGATTAAAAAGAAATTAATAGAAAGGTAACCTTAGTGTTATTTTAATAATTATCTCCAAACTCAGCCCTCCTACCGTTTAAAATCTAATCGATAGTGATTGAGTTACACACACTCGTACATTTTTATTGATACATGTATCACGTTGTCCATTTATACCTTCTCATGTAACATAATCACACATTGTAACTACCACTAACATGACAATTTGTAAATTAATTAATAAAACTACATACGTCACGATCTTGAGACACATACAGTGCTAGATATAAAAGTGTTACGTTTAAAATGAAATGAATTGTAACAGAAATGTAATAATAACATTTGGCTAATGCATAATCGATGAGAGTGCCGAGTTTGTTCACGGGCGTTCATTTCCTTTTTGAAAATAACTTAAAGAAGCTCTTCTATAGTTTATTTTGTATATTATTTGAAAGAGGCTTTTGCTTTTGTTAATTCGATTTTGTATTGCAACCTGCGGAATATCGCACTCTGTTAGGTCGCAGGTTCGAATCAGTCTCGTATAAGTACATTTTTCCGTCTATAATTTTTTTTATTTAATTATTAGTTTGACATTCCTCTGACGTTACAAAAATGGTTCGATTTAAATTCAGTCACGGTACATGACATTTAGTAACAACGTATCACTTAAATCATTGAATTCGTGTTAGTAAAAATGAAATAGTGTTTTTAATTAATTTAATAATCTAGGAATTCATCAAAGTTGTAAAAACATAAAAAGTAAATCAATGTCTTCATAAATACCTCAGGGATAACTCTTCATAATTCGACCTCATAAATCTGTGTCTTACTCAAATGCCTTAGCCTTAGAATATATTTCATTACGTATTTTTTTTTATTATCGTTTCTGGATTGAAAGGCTTATTCCTTCTGTGATCATGGCTAAATAAAAGTTGTTATGCTTTAAACTCGGGGAATATACAAAGACATGCTTCGGAAACAGGTTTATTTTGCAATTTGTCTTATAAAAACTCATATTAAAAAAGAAATCGTCTCTTCGATATTAAAAAGTGGAACTTGCTTTATGTTGATCTCATGAATATGGAACATTGTCGCAATGAACTCTTTGCTTAAACTTTTATTCGTTGCTCAAAATGCAATTCTCTTTGTAACGATATAAAAATGCGCTGAATTCATATCTTGTGGCAATCTGTTCGAATAGAACTAACATTGGTTGTTAGATTTTGCTTTATAGAAAGCATTTCTTTTATATGCAACCGCTGTAATGCTGGAATGATAAAGTATCTTTTCTATTGCATAACATTCACTCGCTGTGAAAATTGATGAGTTGTAGAATAGTACGGCTAACGAGTATTGACGAGACAACAGCTTTCAATGTTTACTTTCGTTGCAGAGCAAAGATACGTTGATTGGATTCTGATCTATATTTTATTGTGGCTAACGCCTGATAATATTTACCCTAAACATAATAATCTGTTATCATAACTGAAATAGAGCAGATATCCTTTTCGGATGTAATATTCTTTTTTTATTACATTTTTGATAATTAGAACACGTATTCAACCTTTTTAATACATTATTGTAAAGTATGTATAGTGTGATAAGGAGAACCTTTTTTTACACTCAAATGCGGATAATAGTCATAATATACACTAATTCATGCTTCTAAGCTCAAACTATGGTTCGACTAAAAGAATAAACTTATTTAGTTTTCTAATAAATAAAACTGAATATATAATGTTAAAAGTTACGTTAAACTACGTCTACGTGAATAACGAAATAAAACATTGCAAAAATATTAAGCAGAATATTTTTATTTAATAACGTTAACAGGTTTGCTGAATTCGAGTCCCAGCAACATAAGTTGGAAAGTAAACATTAGGTTTAGCTGCGCCGGTTAAGAAACTTTAATATAGAAAATTACAAATGTCATTTTCTTAGTGTAATAAATTTTAAGATATTCATAATAACTGCGTTGAAAGCAGCCGTTTGCTTGCAAGAAGTGATTTAGTTGGTAGCAGAACATAAGAAGACACGCCCATCGTCAGCTGCGGCCAACGATGTTGCCATATTACCCTTTCCATCTTAATGAAATATGAAAAACATTAGTTCTTTCATTTCCTAAGCTGGATATAGTAGTTATGAATGAAAGAATAGATAATAATAAGGGTATATTGCGCTATGTTTTACATTAAAAATTCCTTCGCTCCTTAAAATATTTATGAGACATAAAAGTATATATATATATATATAAGTCAGGACTTCAATAAAGCAGGGTTTGTAATTTCCGCCTAAGGACCACGCATTTGGCTTTTTAGTTAGGATATTAAAAATATTTAGATATTTAAGTGGTCAAAAGGTGAGTTTTGGTGAATTACAATAAGGTCGAAATGAAATTATAGAGTACCTGTTGTTAAAATCATAGGAACTAGAAAAGTCAATGAAGAAAATCGTTTTCATTATTAAAGTAGAAATAATTAAATCAAATTATATCTTTTAATGTCTTGAAATTTGGAATACTTCGACCCCAGAACTAAGGATTAGTGCGAGATCTTAGTTGGTAGATATCGGATGCTGGCTGTGGTTGGATATTGGCGCTATCAATGATTTATCGGAGCTGGGCCAGTGTAAATACTAAGTTTCGTTTATCTTTAATTAACAGAGTTTATCTTTAAATTAATTTTGATTTACGATCTGGCGAGCATTTGCTTCTTTTAAACGTTTTAACTTAATTTGTTTTTATTACTATTATGTGTATTCAGACAATTTCTAGTATATCAAAAAACAATATGTTTTGTAAATTTAAAACATGTACCCCTTTTAATTGCAATAATTTGGTCATACATAACTTAGGAGGTGCGGCTTTTACTTGAAAATGCTTATTAAGATGTAATCTAATTTTAACATTTACCGATTTGAATTTAAATTATTTTTATGTTAATCAAATCATTAAATATCTAATGTTAATGTAATAATGAATGTTATGTATTCGTTTCCTAAACTTATGTTTTAATATTTTTGGTTTTCATGAAACTTCGTTTCCGAAATTAAAAATAATGTCAGGTCAGATTATGTTGTAAATTGGTTCAACCTTGACGGTTACATGAACGTAAATTCAATTAACTTACGTCACGTTCCTATTAAAATGCCTTATTACCGACTTATTTTGGAATAAGCGAAAAAGAAACCATACAATCTTTTAATAATCCTTCTTCATTGCGTATTTAAATTAAATGTTATACCAAAACTATACTTTGGATTATTCAGGATGACACCAACTTCGTAATATTAAAATGAGGTTAACGAAAAGTAATCTCTTCTGTTATAAGTGAAATGCAAAACTCCCTGAAAAATTCTTTTAATGATACCGCTGTTAAAGCAACTATACTCGATTCAGAAAACAAACACATTAATAATTACTAAATCAGTCATTCATACTATATATATAGTTATTTTTCTTCTAAGTTGTCTGATAGTTTGTTTAATCGTATGTAACAAGACTATTAAAACAACACTTTCAACCAAACTAGTAGTGAATACATTGGCTAGTATTTCAAATTCAGGTAATTTAATAAATTTCAGCTAGGTTCATTAGATTTATATAACCGTAATGACAACAAACGGTCTGTTGAATTTTTATATAATGAGAAAACGCAGGTTTACTTTATTTTGGTCTATACAGTAGATATTCCTTAATATAGTTTTTCATTAGCGAGTGATCATTTATGAAAGTAAATTTATAGACTGGGCGTGATTTTCTTTACGTTGTTCGTCAAGGCTGACCAATTTCGTAAGTTTACAGAGCATTAGAACGAAAGAAAAGTTATTATCGATGTGTACATTTTCTTAAATAAATTTTCTTGTTTATTATAACACCTATGTTAATTTTTAAAAGACTTGATTTTTATATCATTCAGTGATTGTGTCAATTAGAAATATATGTGAGCATATTTATAGTTTATAGACTATTTAAATGAGAAGCAAAAAATTGAACAAATGAAAGCGCAAGCCAAGATAAAATAAATTGCAATTCGTAGTATTTGAACTGGGGAAATGTGTGGCTGTCATTGTGCTATCTAAATGTCTCTGCTTGAATCATTGCTATAATTATACAGTTGAAAATCTTTTGAGCCTTTATACAAGGATATAGAAAACCACATCAAGCCTTTCATATTATATGAAATAATTAAATTCTAAAGAGATTGTACGTTAATACGCACCAACGGAGGTAAATTTAGGTTAATGACGTGAAAAACAGAAGCTGGATTAAAATTAAGATTATTTAATTAAATTTTCAAAAACACCTTAAGTGATTTAATAAAATAAGACCACTTTTAGTGATTTATATACAAAAACAATGCTTTTGAATTCCTTAAATTGACGATGAAGATGATCATGTCATAGACTAACTCCAATAATGATCTTTTTCAATGGGAAACGAAACCAAAAAAAACCTCATTCTTGCAAAATTAATTAAAACATATTACATTGAATTAGACTTGATTCATTTAAATGAAACTAATATTTTTCGGATATACTCCGCATGCTTTATTTTTTGTTAAAACTACATACTCCCGACGTTTCGGTTACTTTTCAGCAACCGTGATCACGGATATCCGAATATCCGAATAATATTAGTTTCATTTAAATGAATAAAACTCGCGGAAGTCTTAAAAAAAGACTTCATTCCTGTTCGTCATATTCAGTACCAACCCAATAATCAATTGTCCAGTAAATTAAAGTAAAGTATTTCAAAACTGTTCCCAAATGAAATGTATAAAACGAAAAATTCGTTCTTGTTTGCTTTATTCCGCCTTATACGAAATGATGACTAGATCCGTTTAAGCTCCCTGACGCGAAATCAGTTCTCCCTACTGCTAGAAATATTTTTTTTTAATAAACTTTAGGTTTCAAAGTCCTATATATGTTTGAGTATTATTTGTATTCATTTAAAGATGGATGATAATATGTCTTAATGATCTTAAGTTTTGTTTTTCTTTGACTCTAATATTAATTTTCATATAAATATTATATTCTTTATCGTATCCTATGATATGAAATACTCCAATAATTTTAAATAAACTATGATTATAAGAAAAAATATTTAAGAAAATGTCTTCCGAAAATTATTAATTCCCTAACCGTTGCTTCACAAAATAAGCGTCTTTTGCGGTTTTCCACAATTTTCTTGAATGTACATTAGAGCTTCCCTCAGGGCAAACAGTAACATTGCCTTTATTCCTTTTTGGATAAAGCTAAAGTTGTGTACTTCGTTACTATAATTTACTTACAATCAACTCAATTACTAATACTTCTGCCCGAAATCTTTTAGTTCATGAAAATATAAACATCAAAATCATCATACAATAACCCCTTTCTACCATTTTGCGATAAGGCATTGGCCTATTTCAAGTTATTTCCGATGTATATGTATATAGTTACGGTGAAATAGACTGCATTACACTACACTTTTATTGAAAATATATTGAATGATTTTTGCATAAAAGAGTTTCAACATCCATACATTTAGTTGATGAAAAAATTCTATAAAAATAGCTACCTGCTACCTTATCACCAATCTATTTGAATGTGATAGTATTTGCAAAGATAATCTTATATGGAGTCAAAACAAAAATAAGATTATTATTGTCATTTACCTAAAAGTGATAGTTTTAATTCTGTATCCAGAATTCTAATGGTGTTAATAAAATTAAAATTTGTAGCTGATTGGAATTAATTAAAATGTGTAATTGCCTTTTCATTATAAAACACAGATTTTGTTCCTCAGTTTTATTGATAGATGAATGTCAATGTTGAAGATCAAAGTTTTAAAGGACTCATGACGTCAACCTTTATCATTTAAATGGTGGAAACTAATTCAAATTGAAAATATATTTATTTAAATGAAACTAATATTATTCCGATATACTACGCGTGATTTATTTTTGTAAAAAACTACATACCCCCGACGTTTCGGGATCCGTGATCGCGGTTGCTGAAAAGTAACCGCAACGTCGGGAGTAGGTTTTTTTTTACAAGAATAATGCACGCGTAGTATATCCGAATAATATTTGTTTCATTTAAATGAATAAAACTCGCGAAAGTCTTAGATCTCATTATAAAAATATATTTATTTTAGTCTTTTATCAACGCTGTCATTTTTTAATTGAAAAGTCTATTTCAATATGAAGAGAGACATAAATTATTGTTCTTTTATAAGTTTCAGATATAAAAATATAATAAAATGTATTTTTAAATAAAAGCTTGAAGTATGTAGAGTTTTTTGTTTACACTTGGGAAATACGAACGAAACAGTATTTCATTTGAAGCGCTCTTACGTAAATATTTTTTAAACTATAAATTAAACAATCTAGATAAAATTGTTTCTCTTTTCCAATGATTATTGAGACGAAATAGGGTCAGTTGTAGTGAGACGGACCCTATAAATCTGCCAAACGGTTTTTAAAATTTGTGGACTTGCCTTTGGGAACGAAATTCTTCTCTAAAATCCCGAATAAAAAAGATATTTTCAACAGAAAATTCATACGAAGTTCGATCATCGGTAACTTTTTAATATCAAAACAATGTCTGAAATTTCGCCTATATTTTTATATTGTGACAAATATGCTATTACTTCCTATGTTGTACGGTTGTTTTTAAGTCAAAATACATAAAAAATATTATTTAGTATGCTATTGTTTAACGAGTTCTAAATCAAGTGTAATTTTAGTATAACAGCTAAGACCAACTTTATTCTAAAACACCACCGAAGTTCAAGATCGGTCATTATTAGGCCTACACATGAAATTGGGGACTCAAAAAGCACGGAAATGCGTCCATCTCAAGTGGGCAAACGTCGGTTTAGTACATCGTTGCGGAGCAGAGGGAGGGTGATTATCTTATTCCTAAGAGACATCTTACTTGAACGGCAGAATAAGAGGTCCAAAGGGTATAGAAAGGACTGTATTGCACGTGGTCATTGTGTTCTAGGAAGCAAAAAATTTAACTATCTAAGGAGTATGACAGTTTTATCCTTCATCCCTAGATCTATTTACTTAATTATATTTACCTAATTTCTTAGAGTAGGGCTTTCAGTAATAAATAAAAAGATGCTAATTTATCAATATAAATTGTTTCCTTATCACTGTATCTTAATAAGAACTCACTGTCAAACCTAACTCGTGTTATAATATCTCATCACCTATAATAAATTCGTTTCGCTGCTTGTATGTACTTTTTTTTTACTTTAAAAACTAAGGTACATTTTAATACTTACTCATTCTAAAACTAAGGTACTGATTTGTACAACATTTTTTTTGTGTTAGAATAAAACATAAGGTACTATTGTTGTCTAGGATTCCGTTGTATCGAGACCTCGAATAAGACTATTTTATATTTTTTTCAAGAAAGGTCAAAGTTTTTCTAACACTCCTCTAAATCAATACTTTAGATCAACTTGAAAATAAGGGCGTTTGTTACTTGTAATAGCAAATTTGGTTTAATTGTATTGCATACAAACAAAGCTACGGTCATTAATAACACAGATATTAAACGGTATCAGCGCGTTCCTAAATATTTGTGTATCTGAGTTTCCCCTAATGCCATATTATAATGATAAATTCGAAGGAGGGGGTTATAGCTGTTGATACACGTACGCACGTGCCACATAACTTGCGAGACCAAGTGTAATTTTCGAACCACTTTCACAGGAATACATATTTTATTCTCGGAATATTAAAGTTGTGATTTATAAGTTTTTAAAGGATTTCTTCTTTTTATTTGTGTATTTAAATGAAATTTCTAAAATATTATATAAAATTATAGGCTATAAAAACAATATTTTCTGTTCATATTTACAAATTCTTTGAATATTAATAATGAAGTTTTGCCTAGTTTACGGAGTTCGACACAAAAAAATAAATAATAAATATATTTTTACGTACTTGTTAACATTTTATGAGAATGAATATCAGTTTTTATATTAAGGACGGATATATTAAATTATTGTTATATATATAACACGTTGCTTTAAATATTTTTAATTATAAATTGATTATTCTATTTAAAACATTTTCCATTTCGTTAAAACAAATTCTAAGAAGTGTTGTAAAGATACTCCATCAAATCGCAGTTGCTTCATTTTAGCGATCTATATATTTCATGTATCACAAAATCATAAAGCTACACTGGGCTAAAGTAATTGTGCAATGTTTGTTTTGGTTTGCTCACAATACAAATCTGCTGCCATTGTCTGGCCAGGACTCAGGAAGCATTGCATACTCTATTAACCAGCGCTGGTTCTACGTCAACTTTAGCTTGTGTCTGTTTTGACCCAACTTATGTAGGCAGTATAGATTGTGTAACAGTTACAATTTTTGCCCAACTAACACTTAAATTTTCTTGGAATTGTTATAGTTAAGTAATGTTAAGTTTTACTAAAGACTTGTTTGTTTCTGTAATGTACTTTTTTCTTGCGGTAAGCATTCCTCATAATTCTTTTGCTTTCCGAAGTTTAACAAGTAAATAAAAATATTTCTGTTACTGATTTCTAATATTAATAATAGAATTGTAGAGTACCAACGGTAACGCTAATGCTGTGAGTAATAAATGATTTTCGTTGTCAACTAGAATTTTTGCCATTGTTTTAAGTCATTTGTCCACGACACGATAGGAATAATATTTATCAAAATAACATCTGACAAAGGAAAAACATTCAGAAACAAACAATTCACCTCGTTGAAAATACAAAAGCAACAACGATGCATAAGCCTAAGTTTTGAAATAGATTTGTATTTGTGATTCCTCTCCAAAGGTCAGTTATTTAAGATCACTTTGATCAAATCAACAAAACGGCAATATCACATACCAGGATCGAATATTTTGATCTTTGTAATAAAAATTATATTATTGGTCTCAACCTAAAATGATACACGAGATCCAAAAATATAACAGAAAACACATATTTTTTATAAGAACCTTAACAATCAAAATAATATTCTTGGATGTCAAAAATGTTTGTCCAAGCTTGAATTTGCTACAAACGTAATAGCCAGTTGATCGACACCTCGCTAAAAGCTTCATTACGGTGTTCGCTATCGAAATATTTGGAGTTGCGTGTCAAAACTGTACTATACATTAGCGCGGCTAGAAGGTCTATCCAATTGCAATCTCTCACGCCAAAAGGATTTCTCAAAATCAGTGGTTTGCTACTTAACCTTTTGCATAGAATTCTGTCCCACAATATTCCCTTTATTTCTATACTTTAATCGTCGAATTTAAAAATATTTAAATTTTAATATCAATGCTTTAGTAAGTATAAATTTTTTTTGAAATTCTTAACCAACAGCAGTAATTTTGTGTATGCGATCGATTTAATTGTAGATGTTAGCGCTCTGTTTGAAATCATTATGCCTGTATTTAACTAAAAAGTGAATTATTTTCGACAAAAAATCTCATGAAAAGTGTAATTAACTTATCAAAATCAATGCTAAATCCCTTCAAAGACATTAAACTAAGAGGATTCTAATCAGCCTTAGGCATATCTACTTCAGAATGATTAGAATTGTCGCCTGCGTGTCAAAAGATTTTATTGAAGGCGTATTTATCGCTTGCAAAGGTAGTGATAATAGAGTTATACATAAACAATATAATAGTTTTTCATTTTACGATACAACCGGATCGTAAATTCTTTATTTATTTTCTAATCTTCCAGTTATATTTCATGTATGTACGTTTATGTATATATATGTATGTATGTATTTTATTTGTCTGTATTAAAATTCTCAAAATTATCTCTACAAATATTCGCTTGTAAGTTACTCTTGTTCTTGGACAACGTCTAGATTTTTTAATTACTCCTATAAATACGACAACCTTCAAATAAAATCTATTAGAATTACATCATCTTGATATAAAAAATTATCTTCCAAAAATGTGAGTGACCTTATACATCATACAAAATTATATATTAAAGACATTTTAATTTTGAAGTTATGATTAAATTTAAACTCTTTGGAAAAGTAATTTAAATCTCTTGGGCATTTTAAATAAAGTAATAAAGCTATTTGTGTAAATGATGTTTAATCATAGTGGGCTCTTCATCACAAAAACACTCCATAACATTTAAATGATAAAGTGGGAGTTAGATAAATAGGAAGTACGGAATTGAGGAAGTTATAATTGAGATATATATAAGGTGTTTTTAGTTTATTATTCACATATTATTTCTCTCTACGTATTACTTCTAACAAATATTTTATAACCTAAAAAAAATATAAAAAATTGGGGTGAATTTTCAAACGTTAAGTCACAAAGAAATCAAAACCGTTTTTCGAGACCATGTAATTTGGAAAAATAAATTATATTTTTGCCTCTATGGGCTCTATCTCTCCCCTACATAGATCTTTTTGCGTACGTAACTCTCAAGTAGATGGAATGTATTTATTAAGTGGATGAATTGACAGTCAGAGTGACATCAAGAGGGTATTCCGTCGGTTCTGTTATCAAAATTACTAACCGGCCAATAACTAGATCTAGAAAACAGCTTTGTCTCTAGACTTGTCATAAAAATCTGTGTGGAGGAATTATTCTTAGACTCGGTGTTTTTGAACGCTGGATAGCTGAAATTTTTTGTATATTTTTTTTTATAAATTGTATAAAATATGTATTTCAACCTGAAAACTTCCTACTTAATAACAGGACAGATTACTTAAATAGATTGTTAAATGCCTGTCGGGAACAAGTAAATTGAAGAAAAGTTTTATTTCAATGCTATGTTTTTGAAGCTCATTGTGCTATGATTAGGTATTATTGTAGGTCTTTCGTTGTAATTATTTGCAACAAACCAACTAGATATAATAATATTACTGACAACATTTTTTCCTACGTATGTCGTTCTTTCAAATAAAAATTTATATACTGTGAATACTTATGTCTACATATTATCTTACATACATAAAAATATATAGATAAAAAAAATCCCTATACAGGTGGGTCCATTAACAAATTAGCAGTTTTATGTTATGTTGACAGTCATAGAAGATAATTACTCGGTACATATAAGACAATATTCAAAATGGTATTGTTTACTGATCTATGTTTAACACAGTTGGATTAGTTTTGGCAACAGTTTTAGTTCGTTTGCCAAATTTTACACATCATTGTTAGTTCATTTGGCTGTTGATTGACCAACCATTAAATAAACCAAGTAAATAAATAAACTTTATATTTAAAAAGAGTTGATTTAGTTCAGCTGGATAAAAGACTTTTAATATGTCACTGCAATGAGATCAAATTAAATTATTAATGGTTTTGTGATAACTGTATTTCAATCAAGAGTATTCCAAATATTGATAAAGATTGCAAAGGAATGATCTAAATTATATTTCGTAATTTTTTATTCATTTATACTATGCTAACAGTTATGGAATGTTACAAATCTCGTAGTAAATTTCGTTTGAATAAAGATTAGCGAAATTATTTGATAGCAATGTTTTTTAACTGATACTTATTTATTCAAAGACAGAAGAAAAAAAATAAAAAGAGGTTTGATCTCCTTGAACGTTAAATACAATACGCCATGGGTGGCCTTTTATAATAAAATTATTTTTTGCCCACGATTTCATCTCCGTCAGTTTCAGAACGAAAAATATACAGTTTACCGGGCGAACTCTGTTCCGCCTTGGAGCCGTAAATAAGCAGATTTTGCATGTATTAATTATTATTTTGTTGTTTTGTTTCATCGAACTTGTTTCATCGATCGGGACTAATACTATCCCATGTCGGATTCCTGGTTCTAAGCTACCTCTCCAATTTTCAGCCAAATCCGTGAGGCCATTCTTCAGTTATATATAATAACTAACACGATTTCCTTTTATTTACCTATGCACATATTAATTTGTCTAAAACAAAACACAAGCTAATCTTTTCGATTGATCAGTTCTAGCATCGGATTTTGAAATCAGCCTACATTCAATTGAACCATCCAATTAGCGTTTCAATTAACACTAGTGGTGTTAAGTATGGTTTGATTGCGAACTTTTTCAAAACTTCAATGCTTTTCGAAGTCAGCGTCTGCTAATTATTTTATGAGTTAACGAAGCTTTCCTGGTTAGCTTATATGGTTGCTTAAGTATACTCTGTATTTATAGACTACCTTTGATAATGTCATAGAACAGATTCTCTTCTTCGACGTTAGTGTTCTACTTCGTTCGTCGACATTAGCGTACCCCAAATAGTGCCGTAAATTTGGTGACGTTAATGTCATGATCATTATTACTTTTATACTTATTTTCGTTCACAAATTTCTTTTTCACATTTAGAAAATTTCATAGTTTTAGTTCGCAAAGTGTAAGTTAAATATCCAAACAGAATAACGTCATTAATTTTAGATTTACATTTGTTTGTGATAACTAAAATTTTTTTCTCAATATGTGTAAATAGTCACACATTGATAGAAATTCTTATAAAAATATTCTTGCATTTATTCTTTATTTTTATGCCCTTGTGATGATTCTAATCGTTATATCATAACATTTTTTTTTATAACAAACAAAAACACTAACACTACAAGATAATTCTTTTACATTATTGTTGACAAGAACTTACCGAAAAAATTGTCTTAATTAAAAATCTTAGTATGAATTCACTAATAAAATATATGCACGATTAAAGTTGTGCTACTTATTAATGTAGATATAATTTTTAAAACAATTATATCGTAATATTCATAAGACATAGACTGAGCTTCGTTTATCACCAAGAAAAGTTAATTTTCCAGCCAGCCTCGGAGGAAATTATTAAATTCAAACTTCCATTGATTAGGAACGAAATGGAGCTCAGACTTTGTTAATAGTATTATGAGATTATTTTTTTGCTGATCTTAATTTGTGTGTTTCTGTTTAAGAATGCAAGTTTCTTAATAGATTTTTTTTAGAAAAGCAAGTATCAAATAAATGTTGACAGCGATTTTAAGCGTTTTAAGGTTTTGTCGTTTGATTCTTTGTCAAGCACACAGAAGAATAACTTGGTATAACTTTTTACGTATTTTCATTTAAATTTCAATGATATATTTATAGATATTTCGTAAATTCAATTCGAATAGAAAAGGTTTTAAACAATGCCATGGGTTCTCTGTTTAAATTAGTTGAATTGTTTCAGACTTAAGCAGTCACATTATTTAACCGACTTTTAGTTACTACGTCTAAAACTTTAGAGACTTAAGTTTACTTGGATAAATTCTCATATACACGTTATTTGTCTTTAAAGGTTATGGGCAAATGACACTAATGACATTAATATTTTAAACTATTTCTATTCAAAATTTCGATCTTCAATAGTATCTTTTGAGTTTTTGAACTATAAAATTGCTGTAGTAGTCATATTTTTAAAAGCTTTCATACAAAACTAGAGCAAAAAAGAAATTCCCCATCCATCTCTCCAGAACATGCCACTGTCATCCGCATCCGAAATAAAGTTTATTTAACATTAATACGAAATATAAACTGAAATAAAATTTTGAAAACTGTTTTATATATATATATATATATATATATTGTAGGAATATGAGAGGGTAGGAGACAATCAATGTAGGAATATGAGAGGGTAGGAGAGACTCAAACGACATATAAGCAGTTGTCAGAGGACATCAGGGCTCTTTTTCGTTCGTAACGCGCGTTGGTGTGATAGTTTAGTCGTTAGTAGATTTTAGAAGTGTGTTTAAATCTTTCGATTGTGTTATATTCGGATTTCATTTAACGATTAGTTTAAATCAAGATAGTTGAGAGTTATTCATTTAGAATTGTTTTTATTTTTGTGTAAATTTAATAAATTAGCGGTGGAATTGTATCGAATGTTATTTTTTAAAAAGTCAATTCTTACCTTGTTTCTAAATATATATATATCCTTGTCTCTAACGATTGGAGCATAAAAAATTACAATAAGGTTATATAATGGACACGGTAATAGCTAGATTCGCCGATAAAACGAAAGCTGTTCGACGAGAGCCTCCCGTTTTCAAATTAAAATTATTTATAAGAGCACGGCTGGGAGCGGTTTCTGTTCCAAGCATTATATTAGATCCAAATTTCGGCTATCAACTTACCCGGAAAACAAATATAGAATATAATTTCGTTAATTCCGAGGAAAATTTAGAGGTAATAATATCTTTATAGCATCCAATAAATAAAACAAAAACCTTATTAATACTGTTCATTACTAAATATATTAAATTTCATTAGCGAAACGAAAATGTATATAATTACAATTTAGAACGTGGCCGTATGATAGCAAATTTCATAGAAGCTTTATGTAATAAAAATTATAAGACATATGCTGTTTTAAAATCTAACCTAGTACCCTGTCGCTGACAGATCCGGGGTGCAGCAACATAGCAGCCGATGGCTTTCGCATTGGTTTTAGTGAATAGGGACCTGCCCAGGTCGAGTCTCACACATCCTCTCCGGTCCCACCAGGGCCGGTGAGATGGCTCGTACAAAGAGTTTCCCTGCGTCATCAAAAAAAAAAAAAATCTAACCTTGTTTGATATTGATATTATTCTATATATTTTGCTCCATAGATTTATGTGAACGAACCATTTGTGCGTGGCATTACTATATATGATAAAGAAACAATGTCAGTTTTAAATAAATACTCATAGTTCACATTGTCTAATAATGAGTGCATCAGTTGTAACCTATGCTTAAATAAACAGCGGTACAAATTTACCCAATGCTTTGTGAATAAGAACAGTTGGAACTCACATTATTTATGTAGAGATTAAATCTCGGTACTATTACAAGCTCGTGCATATTCTCAAAATGGCCATTAAAATCTATTGCACACACATGTACAAAACATTTTAACTGACGTTTGAACTGAACAGTGGTTCGTTGATCCATTGTTACGGTATAAACCGACGGCAAGGATTTTGTACGCCAGTTCAAAATTTATGTTTCATGTCTTTACGACAGCTACAAGACGATTCTAAATAAACTGTAGACTCTACTTACCTCATAAAACTATACACCTTTTTATTGAAATTATTTAATGTTTTACAATTGTTATTTAAGTTTTTTCCTGGATTTTTTTTATAGCGACAATTCTTCAGTTATTTTTATTGCAGTCCAAAATTTATCGTTAAGATAAATCTCTGAAAACTTTATTAAGAACAATGATTCAACTTATTTATATATTCATTAGGTTTCCACAGATACTTTTAATTGACGAATTTATTGCTAACAAAAATTAATAACGAAAGCCAAAAGACGTTAACAATGATTAAGAGCGCACTTTTAATCAATAAGATTTACAATATGGAAGTTAGCCAACAAGATTTCATAGTAATTAATCTAAATATATATTTAATAGTATTTTTATTGCTACGAAATATATAGAATTAGACTCTTAAAGTCATCATTTCTCATTCATTTGTCTTACCTCACTCGTCTATATTGTAGCTGAAGCGAATGCTTCAAATTCCGGGACAACTCAGCTATTATAAAATTTATTCAGAACTGTTAAGTGATGAAACAAACTCAATTATTTATAAATATAGTAATATATATGTGACATATTGTTACTAAATATTTTAGTTTTAATATTAGTTTTGTATCACCTTTATATGTATATTATCATCACATAAAGATATTAAATAGGAAGAATATATGACAAAAATCTGGTTTTATTTACGTGCCGTTAAATTTATCTAAGTCTCTAACAAAAAATCCGTATAACTACTACGTTTCGAACAATCATTAATGAAGGCAATTTGAATAATAAATTCAACTTCATTATCGTAGTTACTAAAATGTTTCAGAATGTTAAGTAAGGATGAATAAAATGATATCTTTTACGTATAAAAATAACGAAACAAGACTAAATGGAAATAAATGTATATCAATCTGCTTCGAATGTGCGCGTTTGAATAATTGGCATTCTTTCTTTGTCTATTTCTAAATTATTATGAAAAACAATCAGTTCGCGACAAACTATAATTTACTTTCACCATTTTTTTTTTTTGTATTTTCAAATCAATTAAATAACGTCAAGTTAATCTTACATTCATTATTTTCATCTTAGTTTTTTTGACAACGCCTTCTTCATCACACCAATATTGAGCTAGACGCACATCTATTCTATTTAAATGGTGAATGGATTTTTGAACTATGTAAATATAATGACCGAGACTGTAAATTTATTCAACACATCAGTCGTATTAAATATGAATTACACATTTAGACCAACCAACTATATTTAAAAGAAGTGGTTGGTTATGTTAAATATATTTTAATAATTTTATGTGGATTTCTCATTACTTCTCAGATTCATGACGGATTATTTGAAGCACATTTTTTTATAGTTTTGAATCTAATCAATGTTTCCGTATACCATTATTTGCCATTAATTTTAAGAACACATAACACATAACATGCATAAAATAATGTGATATTTTTTTATCGCTTTAAGAATGTATTTTTTATTTGTATATGATTTTTAATAATTTTGCTATCCTTCAAAGCAAATATATTGTATTCCATAGAAGATTATTCAATGTTTTTTTTTTAGTTTTAACCTTTAACAACCCTTTGTAGGGAAGTTATTTTAAAGTCCACTCCACGAACCATTTTATTAGCTATAATTTAGTTTCATACGTTTTGTGTTGTAAAATAAAATGTATCGTGCAAATTAAATGGACTATAAAATATGTTTAAATAATTGCCATCTCACAAAAGAAATAGGGAAAGCTATTAGTCAAACGAGTTTTCATGGTACTGGCATTCACTATTTCGATTGGTTTGCGGTCTACACGTTTTTCGTTCGAGGCCTTAATTTGACAGCTAGAAAACAATTACTTATTTTTATAATAAAGTAATTGTTTGTATTCAATACACTTGCGTATATGAATGATAGTTAAATACTATGTTACGTATTTGGTTCCAGCATCGTAGCAAAGATTAAAATAAAAAAAAATACTTTTAATATGAAATATATTGTTGACAATACGACTACACTGAAAAGAGTATGAATATAAATAAGTAACGTATCACAATTTCTCTTATAATATGTTATTAAGATAGCACATTGTAATGTAATGTACATTGAAATGTTCTACACTTTCTGTTTCATTGAAAAGAACATGTAAACTTTTCCTTTAATGGAAGAATTTTTATACAACTTCATACTTTCTAAAAATTTTATTGATCCATAAATCTTCTCTTCTCACACAAATTAACACACACTATAAAACTATCGAAATGTAATAAAATTATTTAAAACTTCAATCGTTAGATACCGATGTAGAGCTGTTTCATAGGAAGAATTCAATATCTAATGATGCATATTAGTTACTTTACAATATAAAACAGCAGTTCATTTACGCAACAAACTAATTGTTTGAAACACTTTCTCTTAATTATAACTACGGAATATTAAAAAGACATATCGCCCCATATAGCCAAGAATGGTTTTGTTTAAACTGACCTTGATAATGAATGAATGGAATGTTGGAAAAATATAATTCCAGAATAGGAAAAGTCGTTAGTCGAGCCTCATTAGAGACTATAGAATATCCGTGGTGACGTCATGACCGTGACCCCACATCGCGTGACCCTACCCAGTATTACAACAAAAGTATTCAGTATTGAAAATTTCAGTTTTGCACATAAAACAACTGTATTCTAAAATTTAAATAGACGGTAAAGAATATGTAAGATAACTATTTTGCTAGCTTTTACGTTGCTATGGAAGTAGATCTCGAAATGCGTTCAATACTTACGTTTATAATTTTATTCTAATGAGTAAATTACAAATTAATAATTTCAAACAAACTAAATGATTCCCAATATGAAAGACATTAAGATAATTAAGAACCAGAAGATGAGATTATTTTGTAAAAGTAAAAACTTATTTTAAAGGACTTTTCGTTTTTTCCTTACTTGTTCCAAATCATTAATATTAAACAGTTTCTAAGGTGAAAGAGTTTATGTCTCAACGTGACCTACTACACAACTATAAATTTGGTCCACATTTTTTATGTAATTCTTGTTATTTATCAAATTGCTTACCTCGACTATTATTAGCTCTTGTCTAAAATTACTAGAACGTCTATGTAAATTTTGTATCACTTGAATAAAGTGTGTGAGTATTTCGATTACTAATGATATTTTTGATTTATGAAAAGTAAGTAACCGTGCCTTAAAAATATATATTCCTTAGCAATATTTGTATGCACAAGTAATAAATAATTAAATTGTCACTTCATGTCCATTGCGAGTATTATTTTAATTAAATAAGATTACAAATGCTCTTGTAAAAGTTAATTATACATACGGAAATGTGAGCACATATGGGCCGTATTGTTTATGTATAAATGTGCCTTAAGAAAGGATTACCATTTTATTGATTCAATGAATATATATGTCCTATTGTTTACGAAAATGTACTCTCAGTATACGACGGATGGATGGATTACTTAGGTGTAATAAAGTTGAAAAATTTCCATATTATGATATTGTTTAGATATAGATATTGTACATGAATTATTTAAACTTCCCTCCATGGAAACAGAAAATAGGAGGCAAGCGTGTTACATTAAAAACGAATGTTTTATAATTTATGTTTGAAAAGCTATTTAAAAATCTCATTTAATAATTTATTGTTACGTTGCAGTATACAAAGTTTTTTAGGATCTTATAAACCGATACGCAATATGTACCGCTCAAGGACCACCTTAATACACGCAACACAACATTATTTCATTAATATCTTAACTTTATTATTGTATTGTTAATGTTACGATCAGCTTATTACCTTCCAATGCACTCATAGAACAAAATTATTAAATATATCTGTATAGATTTATATAATGTAATTTTGAAGGCCTTAACTGTTCATATTTTGTTAATAGCAGGAGCCAAATTAGATCAGAGCGGTTAGCGAGATCTGTATCATTGTTATTGATACGTATTACGAAATACAATTATTGTTTTCATTTATATATATTGATGATACTTTTTTATTTTTATAATATTAAACTTAAAACTCTTTTACCGGTCTGTAATGTTACTTGTAAAATGAATAGACTTTTTAATTAGAAAACATTAAATACGAATTCAATAACAGGTCGACTTTCGCACTAAACGCAGGATTAACCTCAATTTAAATTTAATTTATTTAAACTAATTAAATCATTAATAAGCATAATTGACTTTACAGAGCTTTTGAACTTTTTAGAGCACAATTAATTATATCTGCTCTGTGGTAAAGGCGAGTTATTAATGCATTTAAAATTGAAGTTGAAAAACTTTCAAAGTACTATTTTTCCCAATACGTCTTTATCTTGTAACTTAATGTTATTTAATTTAATATTTACGCGTTTTTTAATATATTATACGGATCTTTTTATATGAGTTTTAAAGATGAATCTTAAAATGATTTATGCTTTCTTTTGTATCAGCGTTTCTAAACAGAAGACGAAAAAGTAAAGACTGTCCATCCAATTTAAAATTGGGCGTCTTACTTACGAAAAATAATAATGTCTTGGAGAGTTCGAATTTTTCTCGTATTGAAGAATATTTTATTTTTTATTAGGTTTTATTTATATTCTATAATTTCTTTTTAGTAAACCCTTAACCTGTTTTCTACGACGACGACTGTAGATGTTCCTTGCTACTTTATTCTCTTTCACTTTATCCACATTCATCAATCTTTTCCACTATTTCCTGAAACTCTTAGATCTAAAATCTTAACCTTTTTGGATCAAACGATTAATTTGTTCGTGAAAAGTCTTTTGTCATCTCCCTACACATTTTTGCCATAAATCTTTCCTCGGGTCGATTTTAAATTATTTTCCCTGTGATTAACCGACGATATACCTTTAATGATTAAAAAAATTGTAATGACATTCTTTTAACCCAAACCACTATTTAATGTCATTTATCAATTACCCTTTCATTCGTGAAGCATTACATCTAGTAGTCATAGGCGAAAAGGTTTCACGTCATTCTAGAAACGAGCTGATACTCTTACTCTTCTGGGACGATATAAACCAGTCACAGCTAAGAACCACCGCAAGAAGACAGCAGGAAATGAAAACAAAAGACATCGTAATTTGTTCCGTTTGAGAGCTACGATGCCAAAAACATACACACAGCCATCCAGATGAGACTTATAACAGTTTTTGCGTCGGCGTTTAAAACCTCAACACTTCTAAACATATCTCTCATCATTTCGTCAATTATATTCTTCATTAATTTTAACTACTTAGTTTTATTGATTTAGATTCACTTCTAATTTTCTTCTAATCAAAAAATATTAAACAGGTTTCAAGAATTCACAAGGTAATAAAACGTTTTCGTCGTTTGTGAACTCCCTTAATGTATAAGACTTTAGTTAGTACACGTCATTTAATTTTCATCTATAAACTCATTATTTTTCTATTTGAAATGTATTACTTCTTCGAAGATTTCATTTAAAAACCTAATCTTTTAGTATTTCTAGACCCTCGTCTCTACGCTGACCCAATTAAATAACTTCACTACACTAAATAAATAAATATAGATATGTTTTGTTCTACCCAAAATTATTATCTCAAACATATATTTTTAATTTTTCATTATTAAGAAATATTTGTCATTCTTCTTTGATTTAATGGGCTTTTTTCATTAGTATTATATTATTTTAGCCAATATTTGGTAGTTTTTACTATTATTATTTCATTCTTTTACTATTAATATTTAACTTGATATTTCTATTTGACTTAAAATATCTTAGAACTTTAAAACCATCAGAGATATTAAGAAATTATGAAAAGTTAGTAAAGACTATATAATTTTTAATCGGTCTCGGAGGTGTTCCCGGTAACGTCTTTTTCATTGTTTTCTTATTATAACATATCTTGCTGGGATAAAGTAGAAAAAGCCACTTGAATTCATTTAAAACAGATTTTAATTCAACATTTTTCATAACAGTAATAAATCCTTGATTTAGTGGTAGAACAGAAATTTCGTATCTTGCATCAAGTCATCGATGTGTAATAAGAAATTTTAAAGGTTCTAAAATTAGCATCACAACATAAATTTTAGAACCTTTAAATCTTTAAAATCAAAAATCTTAAAAATCTTTTACTTAACTTGGTAATAAATTATCATCTTCGGATTAACATGAAATCATCGTCTTTGGCTGAAATCCAATCTTTGACGACCAAAAAATATGGTTAAGTTTTGTAAAAATTAAATTAAATGAAAGAATTTACAGGAATTTTTCTTATCTGAAGTATTAATAATGATATTTTGGAGACAACACTTTTTGGTCGAGAAAATCAATGCATGTCATTTTAAAATAGGCTTTATTCCATTGTGCTGGTTTTATGCTTGTTTCTCGTGAAGTGGACATCTCGTGTTTGTTTTTCAGCTCCAAGAGTTTGCCGCTTAATGGGTTGTCAATCCCACTCTCACAGTGCTGTATTCATTCCAATAGCCTGCCTTTAGTCTTTAAACTACCAATTTTATTATGCCACGACTCTTTCCTTGAATCTTTCAATTAAACCTACAAACTAAAGCGATTTTACTTTAAAGATTTTGATATAAACTACTATTTTTGTGTTTTATTCACATATTATAAAAAAAATTAATGGAATAAATCCAATTGTTATGATTCAATTGACTGAGTTTCATAATGGATGGGAAATTTTAGCGTTCAGCAATATATTCGGGAAATGGTTTAGTCCGAATGATTTCCGTACATTACCACTCTATAACACATATATTTTTAAACGTATCTACATTAAACCGACATATTAATGGGTTAGTGGACGCGTGTACATTTGTTTATTTTCTTTGAAGAAACTATTTAATCACCTTTTCAAATCTAAAATATAAAAATAACTAATGACATTGTATCACAAATATAATCGTGCACAAAATTTCAGGTCATTTCAGATTACCATATTCATTGGAATGTCACTATAACCATCTTAAACACTTCAAGATATTATTTATCCCTGAGAATTGTACAGAGATATACCAATTTGTCGTGGTGGCCTGGAGGTTAAAGGCCCGCCTTCATACATGAAATACGCGGGTTCGAAACCTGGCAAGTACCAATGTGATCTTTTCCGAGTCATATGTACTTTCTAAGAGTATTTAGACACCACTGACATACGGTAAAGAAAACATCGTGAGGAAACCTGGTCTTATAATTTCAAATTATAAGATCGAAATCGCCAACCCGCCTAGAGCAAGCGTGGTGATTAAAGCTCTAACCTTCTCCATGTGAGAAGAGGCCTTTACCCAGCAGTGGGCTCTGATAGGCTGATGATGATGATGATAATGATACCAATTTACATGATGTAAAGAACATAAAACCATAAAGAAACAATTTAACCCATTAAATCTAATGTATTGGGAAAAACTGTTGTTTATTAATGTTGTGTTCGCAGAGGTGATTAATCGCAAAACATTGGCGAAAGTAATTAGAACGCTGCACGTTATTACTTTCGATGGCTTTTAGAATTTATTGTGTATACCCATGTGTTCACGAAGATTATATGTGAATATTTCCAATCATAACAGTGCTATAGGAATTAAAGCGAAAGCAGTGATTCTTAAAAAAAAATTATGACAAAGGAATAGAAAAAAGTAGTTGTAACTTGTTTTTTTTCTTAATATTTAGTGAGGTTTCTGTTCCAATTGTACTATCACCTTAGAAATGATTACAACCTACAAATGGAAGGACAAGGATAAAAGGATTAAAATAGTAGGCCTAGGTGAGGTTTCAGTTGGTGAAACTTAGCTGTGACCAACAAAATATAATTCGCATTAAAGCTCCGTGGGTAGTAGTACTCTGTCACACAAAAGATCGATGGAAATCGTTCCCTTAGTAGAGGAACATCTACAATATAAGACTAATTAGGGTTGCGTTGCATTACTTATGTAGTAATAAAGTCTAAAACTAACTTTTTAATTACATATGGCGTTTGTTCAAAATTTTTGACATTAATTTCTCCCGAGCGTATGGTTTTCAAACTTTTGTTGTCTATGAAACACGTTTTACAGACCGCATGCTCATTACTTTGTATGTTGTTTGGTGGAAGTTGAGAAGTGTAGTACATTTTGAAACTCGTCTTAAAAAAAATAATACTAAGAAATTTTAAAATTCATCGGTAACATAACTTCGCCGTTCCTAATTTTGTGGTTAAGATACATTTTTAAGTTTATCCCATTTATTTATTAATTATTATCAAAGAGGTGGTTTCTCTATTCGTCCATTATTTGCGGTTCCTCCTTAATTTAGAAACATATTACAGTATCTCGTTTTTGTTTGAAAGGAGATATACCACGGCTTAATTTATGATAAAGAAATTAGGACATGATGATGACAGCTTAGAAAAATAGAGAGACAAATCAAAAACCGTATTTAATTCGGAAATATTTCAGCATTTTCGTATAGTTTTAGATCCCATGTGACTTTCTGATTAAAAAGCTATTCTATGTGTGCGTGTTTTTTAAACAATCAACATTTCAAATTCCATCCAAATCGGTCCGTCTGCAAATCATTTAATTTTTGTTCGTGTTCAAAACTATTTCACCATAACAAATTAAAAAAATAAAGTATCATAAACACAAATACCGTAACGTGAAAGTTTTGAAGCCTAATAATATGAAAGGAGAAAAAAGATTTTAGACTCAAAATTACCAAATGAAAGTAAATAATTTACCAAATAAGAAGATAATAAGTAAAGTAATATATTTTATTTAAAAATAATAGTTTACAAAATTCTAAATAATATTTAATCTTGTTTAAGTTATAACAGAGAAAGTCATATAGATCGTATATAAATCCAAATGCTAACGAACAGGTTTCGAGCGCCGTTGAACCACACTTGAGAAATAGCTCGCTAAGTATACAAATACTTGAAAAGGGTAAGCCATTACGCGTTCTAACAGAAAGCCAAGAAAATCCTATACAATATTTTTACACACTTAAGCTAGAAGTATTTTCTGATAAAGCTCTTCCAACTAGTTAGATGTTTTGCTGGCTATTTAATGGCATACTATTAGCAGATGAGAAAAATAAACCAATGAAGCAAAAATATTATTAAATGAAGTGGAAATAACAAAAGTAACCTTACGAAAGCACCTCGAGTTAGCTCGTTTCGCTCTTTGTTTTAGATTAGCGGGATGGAAGTACCCCACTGCGTGCTCGAGGGTATCGCTCAAATACTATATCTTTACCACTTAAACCCCACGCTCCGTGAAAGCCTTAATATAGGTCAAGGCGATCTGACGAGTAATTAGTTTCATAACATTTTTATTGCACAGAATTACGACACTTGAATTAATGGAGACCGAATGTGTTTCATATTGAATGCACAGCGTGAAATTAATGGAATTTAGACTTGTACGCTACTCGTATATTAAGACTCTTTAAATGTTAAATATGATGAATTAAATCTTTTTGTTTTATAATAAAATGAGGTTTTGTTTTTAATTAGCTTCTATCCTGTTTTCAATGACCTTAATGTCTGAAAAGAACCTGAGTTTCTTTTTAATATCCCTTGACTACGAAATATGAAATAGTCGAAAAAGTTTTTACACTCTAATTAGCCACTTTAATATCAGACCAGAGATGCCACAAAATGTAACATGTGAGAGGGGTGTGCTCATACGGTTCGGTCATTTTAATTAAATTTTTTAGAGCGAGAGAACAAACTCACGAGAAGATGTAAGAGAAAACTGTGTTATTTAATTTTATGTAACTAAGTATTTTTTCACACGTTCTACTTTTGTGTTTTATTTGTGACCAGCTTTACCATATTTAGTGCATACTTGAACATAAGAACAAAATTGGTCAAAAGTTTACAAATACTTAAAATAATTTTCATCCGAAATTTCATGTTTATTATCAAAACCCTCATATACATTACGGTTGAATCATTTCAACTGGGCAATCGATTTAATGCTAAACAAATAAGCTTTAAACATTATTAGGTCAACTGGAACGTATTTGCGATTATAATTATCACACATTTTTCATATATAAAACCATTATCTCTTAAAAAACATTATAATAAATAAAATAGGATTATTTTAAACCATTTAGACGCTGAGGTGTCGAACGAAGTAAAATATATGTACGGAGTTGTGTACCCCGCGACCACTAAAATATAATGTATTCGTTCTAGTCACACCTGAGCCTTTTGAAATTTCCTTTGAAATACGGTGACGATAAAATTGTATGTTATGATACTTTATAAGTAGTATATATAGAAGTTTTTAAATATGTGTAAGCATGTTTAAATAAAATGAAAACATTTATTTGTTTAGAAACATTAAATCAAATAATTTTATTGCGAAATATGTATTGAGTATTTTTTAATATTTTCTGTGACTGTATCTCCGATTAATCTTGAAGTCTTATAAAGTGAGATGATTCAAATGAGGCATAAAAATATATAGCTGAAAATCGTTTAAAAAAATTAAATAAGTCTCGGGAATAATATAGCTAATTTATAACATCGCAATATTATTTAGATAAAGATAATTATAAGTTAAAAAAAAAAAAACAAATCATCAGCAATGACTTCCATATTTTTGTACTTACTTATTTTCCTAAAATGTAAACTTGCATAGTTGTGTTATTTTTAAAATAATACTAAAACTTGAGATCTACATAAATCATCAAAAATATTTTGGAAGATCCCGATCAAAGGATGAACATATAGGTCAGCCGATGCCAAGTTATAAATATATTTTCCTTTACAACAGTTTGCAAACAAATTGGATACAAGAACAATTTTCATAAAATTTCATCGACATAAAAACATTAATGCATCCTAAAGTTAAAATTAAATATGGTAATCAAAAATAAATTCAGAAGCACCAAATAAATGATTAAATTAAAATTAAAAAACCGCTTATAATATTATAATCACTAATAAACCGATTATATAAACTAGAAAATCGATTCAGAGAGCAGTATACGAAGTGTAGCAGACGATTCAGCTGCAAAGAACAAAGGACTTACAATCAAGAGAAGAAAATGGTCCGCATTTTATTTGGAACTGACTGTGTCTGAAATTGCAGTGGTTTGGAGATAATTTTATCGATAAAACGATTTATTTTACCTTCTGGGTCGTAGTTTCATATTTTTTATTTGTAAATGGAAAAGCTTAATGTGCCTTGATCTGGAGCAAAAAATTGTTTAAAGCCATAAACTTTAATCGAATGATTCTTTCCTAATATTTATACATTACATTTAATACAGATACCCCAATTCATCGACACGTTTGCAAAATCAGTTAATTATTGAATGCGGGCTTAGTGATAAAATACATGTGATCCAAGTTTAATCTATATTGCATTTTTTATACCCGATAAAACATAGTAGTATTTTTCATAAAATTTGAGATGAACAGACAGATAGACAAGTCGACTGAGGAAAAGTAACAAGTTAAGGTAGGGGTAGAAGAATTACCACAGCGTTTCTGACATGAGAATATGTAAAAGTTTTGTTGAGCGTTACTAAGTGATCGGGAATTACCGCGAATGATAAATTATTTTAGTTTGAAATGAGAGTACAAAACCGTAAATAGGAACGAAAAAGATCTGAGATAAACACAAGCTCCAACAAGGAAGGGTACATTATAATGCTACGCGTTCACATGGGGGAGAAGAGGGAGGATTGGCCATGAGTATTTTGTATGATCCTGGTTTAACTTCGGTTGAGGTAAACTATTCATGCCAAAATGTGTTTCTCCCAAGGAAAACGTATGTAACATTTGAGTTAAGCCAGGTAACTGTGCGCGCATACTAAACAATCTTCTTTGATAATTCTAAATATTATTTTTCAAATTTTGTGAAACCTAAATTTAACCTTTGTAGCTTAGCTCAGTGATGTGAAATCATCAAATGGGATAATGAATTGTCTTCTAATATTCTATTGATATACATATTTAAAGGATTTAACAGATAGCAAAACAAAAGTAATTCCACAAAATCCTAAATCGATGGTAGAGTGCTAGTAGGTACTAGTTCGTGGTAGAGCCTAGCTGTGGTCAAGTAACTACAGTTCGAACATGGCTCGACCGGGAAAGTGCCACCCTCTCAAAGAAGATCAGCGTGAAGTGGTCTTAAATGGCTGCGTTTTGTCCTATGAGTGAAAAAGCTGTTTGCCATTTCCCTGTTCCCACCCTTTCCTGTCATTTCCTTACTCCCACCCCTGCATCTTCCTAAACAGCCAAAGTTGGCAACGCATCCGCAACAGAGACGTTGCGGATGTCCATGGGCGACCGTGACTACTGTCCCCCGAGTAGGCCGTCTGCTCGTTTGCCATCTTTCACATAAATAATAATTATTATTTTTATCGATTAATCAACTAATGAGTTTAAATTTCTATAATCACTGTAGCTCTATATACGCGATAGCAAATTAGTGGCTATACAAGTAACTGAAGATGCCAAGCTATGTAACGTCTACTAATATTTACATGAATCAAGTCTTTTCTAATTTGGCAGATAGAAAGGAAATATCTCTTACAATCTTATGCAACCTTATTTAATGTATTTCTAAAAACCATACGTCATTTTTGTATATAGAATTGAAATTATTGCTTTACTTAGATATTTTCAGTTATCACTTCACCATTTTATATCTAAATATTATTTTATTGTAACATTTTTTTGCACCTAACAAACTATTCTGAAAAATACAGTTTCCACTTTTTTAATTGAACGTAGCTTAAAAGACTTAATTAAAGTAATTGATATCTAGAATTTAAACTCGTTTTAAACTCGTCTAAATTCTTAGTTCAACGTCTGACTTACGATATCTTTCTACTAAAGGATGGACGGAACTTCTATTTTATGGATACAGACAACCTGAGCCATTAATTTTATTAAGAGAAGCTTCCAATAGCTGAAGCTATTAGTTATCTTTGATTCACTGCAACCATGTTATTAATGAATATAGTTTACTCAAGATGTTACTAAAATTATTTACACAATTAATTCAAATATAACAAACAAGATTTTTTCATAATTCCAATTACGTAGGAGGTGAAAAACAATAAGTTCAACTTCACTCAAAAACAGAAATGTAAATCAAAGCGTAACAGTACCTGGAGGTAAATTTAGCACGTTTGCAGATTTAAAAGGACATGCTGATGAGATTATATTTTGTGATTTCCTTCCAGTGAGTACCTAATTTCCGGGCGTCTGGTTCGCAATGACTGGTACATAAATAATCCTGAGTCACATAGAGACGGAAGGTAAAATGTCCACAAAACGAACATACTTCAATAAAAGAGTTACTGAATACTATAGTTATATTCGAATCATTTTTATCTTGTGGAATCCACAGATATAGATGAAATTATATAATACACGTATACACCCTGACTTTTGTTGCTGCTCTTTAGAATTTTAAATAAGAAGTTACCTATTTACTACTCTGGCAGTATATTAAAGTAAATACAAAAACATTTCATACAAGTCAACCATTAACGAAATGAGCTACTTTCGTCACTTACATTATAGTATAACATTTTTTTTTATTTATATAACATGTTTATAGGTTAACCGACCGAATAAGGTTAGCAATTAATCATATATTTAAACTTAGATATCGGATTCGTCCTTCAAACATTACTCAGAGCTTCGTAATTCAATTTAGTTACTAAAGCTAATCAAATGATCTTGTTTATTTATTGTAATTATTGAAATACATTTTTTTTCTTATTACGAAAGTATATTGCCTTATGACTGCTACATAATTTATAAAACAGAATATTCTATTAAAAAATTCATTCCACCTCAAACTCTTTTAAAGTCTTTTATGACAAAGTAGACGTCCTAACAAAAGAACATGAGAATATTTCTAAAGCATTGTGTCCACTTGATCCAGCGGAAAGTAATTTATGATATTTGATATACAACAACGCTCACATCAGGTTAACATATTGTATTAATCTTACATGTCGTGTGAAATTAACTCGGAAAATAAGTATATTTTAATAATTTACTTTCTATAAATATTTAATGTGTCTTTTTGGCGACACGTCCGATATCTGTATCTAAAATAGACTTTATTGTTCTGGTATTATCTTACGGCAAATTGGCATATAGAATTCATGACGTATTTTCATCAGTAATCGAACATGAGGAACATTGTGTCGTAGTTATTCATTATTAATTATTATTTATTCAAAGAAATGAAAGTAAAGCTAAAACAAAACACGCCATCAAAATAATTTACTTAATTGACTTGTTTATTTTACTTAATAATATCTTATTTCTATAAAAATCCTATCAGCATTAACTTCAAGTATATCGTATTATAAAGATAATTAATTTAAGTATATAATGAAAATCAAATCTTTCGAATATAAATCGGTTTATTCAGAATTCATTCATTAATGTTTTAAACGGTGTTTAGGAAATTACGACGACCGAATTTAAAAGGTCTTCAAAATATAACGAAAACATTTTCTAAGAACGCGGTTCGGTAAAATTAATTGGCACTTATGACACGGAACATTAGTTACTATTTATAAAAGTATTAAATATATGTCACTATTAGCTAGTATAATATATTACCCATACGTATGTTTTATAAACTTCTAGTTTTAATTACGATCACAACTCTATAGGAAACGATAAATTTTATTAAACAAATATATTGTTATTCATAAAATGTAACTATAATTAATTATATTTGAATATTAATATGATTATGTTAATTCAATGTCAATTGGCTGACTGTCAATTGGCTATTATGACGTAATAAATAGTACACGGGTAATCGGGTTACGTAACATTTGTAATAGTGACGTCGTACCCCAGTTACGTGATCATAATTGATAGTGTAAAGGCACATTAGTAAGGGTTCATCAACATTTTACCAGAGACATACCCTTAAGACGATACACGTGTTCGGTTCCGAGTTCGCAAATGTTAATGAAGATTATTTAATTTGAAATAAAATTGAAAAGACAGAAAAAAAAATTGACTTTAAATCAAATTGGAATGAGGATTACGGATACAAGTAAGGTCGTGTCGATGGATATTGTATTCAAGATTTTCCTTATTCAGATTGTATTTGAAATATTTAGATTAACATCGCTGAAACGAAATAAAAAATTTGATATAGGGATAAAAAGAGAAAAATTCCTGGCACGGTGTGGGTTAAGCAAAAATCTATCCACTGATGAAGCCTTAAAAACTTAATTTTTGACCTTATTAATACTGATAGCTATATTTGAAAATATTGTTTTTTCATAACACATATAACTTAAATGTAAAATTAAAAACTTTAACAGCCCAAATACGAGGTGTACTGTTAGTTTGAGAACTTAAATTTAGAAATCATCAATCAAAATAATATACTTAAATATATAAAAAATATATGAATACATATATCTATTCCGTAATGTACAATTTCGCTGACACGAAGATTAAACCTTGTCAGAGTATTTTAATCAAACGACGAGAACGCTCGCTTGATTCCGTAGCTGCAAAGCGCCCAATTACAAGACTAAAATTTACTTTGATAATTTTTAATTAAAATAAAATTTCGTTTAAAACTGTTTGTGGCAATAGTTTAAGTCAGATAAAGGCGAAAATTAAAAAATATATTGCTGCTTCCCACGATTGAGATATAATTACCAAAACGTATTTTATTTATTTAATGCGCTCTTGTGATGTCAGATGTTAAGATTTAAATCATTTAACGAATAATAAATCGTCCATACATATTATGTATCGGTCAACCTTTCATATTTATACAGCAAGCTTAAAAGGTTCAAAAAGATATTTATCTACGTACCACATACCCCTTCACAAAAAGAGGGTTTGGCTTTCAAACATTATATTGAGAAAAATTTAGAATACAAGGCCTTAATATCTTATGATAACCTTCAGCTATAGATATTAGAAGTCCTGAATAAAAAATATCAAATCATCCGCTGTAGCCGTCTCAAAAGGTTTCTTTTAAAACCATTCTTTACTACACTATCATATTCGGCTTCGTTACAAAAATATCATAAAAGGCTTTCAGTGTTCGCCTTACTTATATACCAAAATTTATTAAAAAATGTATATTATTAATTCAGTCTTTTTCTCAGTTTAATGAAATCAAATCTAATTATAACCATGTTTGAACTGAAAACTTAATCTGGTTAAGTCTACTTGACGCTCAATTATATTTTTATGAGAACAAATTAATGTTTCTGTGTGAGCAAATTTGTTTTCGTGACAAACAGCTCGACTACGCCCTAACGAATGTGTGTGAATTCTAAAATACAGAGAAACAAACGGCCGGCTTTGATACAACTTGATATAAATATGTTCCGAGCGAGCGTAGAAGTTACGACTTTTAGGCGGATTCCCTAACACATCACGAGTTGAATAATTCTCGGGAGTGGTCGAGGTGATAGCGGTCACATTTATATAATAAGCCTCGACAACGCTATACAAATTCTAAATAGCTCTTGTTGTTCAGTTATAAAGGGTTCTTTCATTTGCGTTTTAAAATATCCTAATGATTTATAGCAATATACTTTGTTTTGCCAAAAAAAAAATAATGGCAAACCTTAAAACTTTCTCACACACATAAACATGAAACCTTATAAATAGGTAAGGAGAAATTTTTAGAAAGGGAAATGGATTGGTCACTGGAAGGGGCTTCTATTTCTATCTATCTATCTACTTCTTCTATATCAACCAGTGTAATCTCAATAGAAATGATAAAAAAAATGTTCAGTAAGCTTAGCAGAATACTGTATGATCGCACTACAAAGAAAGCTTTTCCTATTTCTCAATCAATAACCTACGTTTTATTATCTACCCTTACTTAAAAGTGTTTAAGGCAATGACTACACTGTAGGAAACCTGGGAGATAAACGTCATCGTCATCATCAGACGGAACATCTGGTTGTTAACAAGCCTTATGGGTAAATATTTATCAGTGAATGAAAATCACAATTTATATCCGAAAACACTTCATCACGTCAATTCAATATATGGCAGTAAAATTATGTAAGCCCTGTAATTGTGTTTGCTGACGAGTTCAAGCCGTATTAATTTTAAGCGTATCATAAACGATATAAGCATTTATACATATATATGCTACAAATTATATTCATATAATTTTTAATTTAAAAACAAAAGAGAATTTAATTTTGATAACATTACGCACATAAAACGACCAGCATTATCATAATACTTTTAAGCTCTTAAATTTATATAAAACGGAATATGAAATTAAAGTGACTAAAAACTAAAAATAATAAAAATTTTGTTTAAATAATAACTCATGAGTTAACCGACAATCATAGAAAGACAAAATTTCACGAGCTACCAACAATAATTTGAAGTTGATAAAGGACTCTTATCGTCAGAAGATCAGTATGAAATTAGTTCCTATAAATACAATACAATATTTTATTTGTTATATTTTCAACGAATTGATGCAATTAATAAAAATATATATATAACATAATCGATTAATTTCAAGTAACACAAAAAACTATACATCAATATTAAATTTGATTTCCAACCACATCAAGCCTCCATTAAATTATTTAAATAACTTTATATTATTTACTGTGGAGTCCTATCACAACGTGTAAAATCAATCGCCAGTCTGTTTAATATTCGATATAAATATTTGATAATTAATGTATGATTAATAATTCGTAAACATAAAAATTTTTTGGGGATGAATATAGAAATAAAAACATATAAACTTTCAATATATATATAATTTTTTTTTAAAAAAGAAAAAAAAATCGATTTTTTTTTCTTTTTTCAGAAATTTTGTTTGTTTTGAAAATCGACAGCATTGATATTATAAAAAATTTAAATTTATTAAATCAATTTTATGTAAAAAATAAATCGTTTGAAGTGTTCGTACACAACACTTTAAACTTATCTTCTCCATACTTTTGTAGTATTGCAACATTTACGTTTATTATTACGTTGTTATAATATTTGGCCGCACCTGAAACAGACCGTATTTTTATATCGCCGTAATATTATCGCAGTCCCATGTACAAATAAACGAAGACAAAGCCTTATAATAATACAATCAAATTATCTTATTAGTTTAATTGGATCGTTCTGCTCTCTCGTACTGTTTTAAGTATATTTTCCAACCTACATAAAACCTAGCTTATATATTTTCATAAGCTCGGTGTAAAATTATGTCTGTTAATAAAACGCAATTGCTCTTAATATTGATTTTTTTTAATATTTTGTCGAAATAAGGCAAAGAAATATTACATAACACTGCACTTCAAGAACACACTGTAGTTGCACATTAACAATTCTTAGATTTTTTTTAAAGTACCCTACGTTTAAAAATGTCTCTCATTTTATTTTTCTAATTCATAAATTTATTTATAGAATACTATAAAATCGAGAAAAATCTAAAATTCTTAAAAAAAATTGGAAAATTTGATCAGAAATATAAATTAAGAAGTATTTTATTTGACTAGTTAAAGATTTTATGCTATTTGTAATGGACTATTAATTACTTTGCCAAAAGCACCTTTAAGATTTCGTTTCTAAAAACGTGAGGAGAGATCTGATACAAATACGCTATTAAAGGATAATATATACTTTTCCACGATTAATTTCATAATAAGCAAGTAAGTTGAGTAAAGATTATTTGCAAATTAAGTTGGAAAAATTTAAGACAGTAAGATAAAACAAAGGTGCTGTGACAAAGGCGCTGTGTTCTTATAAACAGATAAAGTCAATACGTTTAATTTAGAACAAACAATTTTAAACTATGTAACTTAAATGAAACAGCTGATCTCATTTTGATTGTATATACAGATGTATTTTCTTAAAAGCTTTGTAATAAGTCTTTGAATTTTACTGTCTTCTCGATTGAAGTCAATGAATTAATATTAATCGTAGAAAAAAAATCTATATATATATTTTTTTAATCAATCCCTAGTAGTATTATACTAGAACTCTGATAAATTTTAGATTTACTACGAATATTATATTATTAAAACAATAAAATTTATTTTAAATACACTTATAGAAAAACTTATTTTCCATGAAAAATCGGTTTTAACACTATCGAAGGCCAAACAAACTAGAACGGTCAGGATCGATAGCATTACTGATGCATAAGTGGTTGGTTCAGGTTCGTTTCGATCAAAGCTGAACTAGACGTACAAATACATAGTTATGAAATAATTTTCAAATAATATGATATAAACATAACAAAAAAATATATATATTAAATATATTAAAATGAAATAATATTTATTCTTATATATTTACTAAGAGAATTTTCAATGACAAATCGGAAATATTTCTTTTTCATCCAAATCTAACGAAATCGTCAAATTAAATATAAAACTCGCTTATGTTTTTACTTTACTTATTATTATTTATACATACAGTATACCTGGGGCATTAGTAACTAAGTGGAAGATATTTCTTATTTTTCAATAAAAGTAAGGTCACAGTCCAACTGGTGAAGGAATGAAGAAAGCAGGAATCCGCTGACATCACAAGGCATAGGTCCAAAGTGAACTCCTTTTATAAATTTCGACATATATATAGATTACCCCAGGGTAACTGCTGACATTTTATGAGCGATTTATCAGTCGCAGCTCTTATATAACGAAAGATTAGGCAGCGATCACAAAGATTAATGGTAGGTATATCAGGGATTTACGCTTCAAAGCTTTGTCGCTGTGCAAGGAAAAGTAATTTAGTTAGAATAATGAGATTTATTATTAAGATTCCGCCATTAAAACGGGAGAAATAATACTTTTATATTTTTTATAATAATAAAACACACATACTAGGTAAGTAGTGTGTTGAGTATATTTTATTGCGACAACATGTTACTCTATATAAAAAGGACGTAAGTACAACCAATAAAATTAAAATAAAACAAAATGGTACGTACAAAGTTTATTACAATTTACACTGAGAAACGTGAGTTGTATTCCATATATCCAAAGGAAGCGATATGGGGGGTAATATCAGCTATCTCGGTAGAGGTTGCTTTAGCAATTCTGCTTTAATCCCCCGTAGCATTATAATTGCAAAATGTTTCTTTATTTCGTTGAATAAACAGCTATGTTCATATAAATTTATTATTTATGAAGAGCTATAAGATTTATTTTCATAAGAGTACTTAGATAAATTAGGTGATAATATTAACATATACGCGAGATTTCATTTACATTTTTACAACGTATTGCGTTTACATATTTCATTTAAATAACATTACAGAATACATTTCAAAATATTTCACGGGATGATTTTTTTTCTTTTGGTGACGTATGTTAGTAGAATGACGTATGTTCCTATCGACTTATTTTCATACATTGACGTACAAAGATATTATCAGTAAAGGCTTGACACACATTAATTAACAATCCGATTTGCAAACCTTGAAATATAAGTATATTGCCTATATACATGCCTATGTACAAACATAGGCATGTAGCCTTAAAAACCGATATTCATAGAATCCTTTAATACAATTTATGCAGTGTGCGTCATTTATGCTTATACGAAGCACTAATTAAAATAAAAATTGTTATTATTAGACAAAACTTAAAACATTGATTTTTTTTTTGTTAATTAATAAAAGTATTTTATTGTTTCAGGAAATTTATTCCACTCCATATAATAGAAGAGGATAGCTACGAGAAAGACGTCCTGTTTTACGTCAACCTTGGAAATCCGGAGTCTGTAGGGGGTAAATTCTAACACACCACTATAAACTTACAAAACTAACTGCACATAATCTAAGGTAGTGGCTTTTAGCTTAGAAAATGGCATACACTTGGCATGTATTTATAATTTTATAATTATTATGTTTATTTTTCGTTCTTACCTAACTAAATAATAGGTTAAAATGATTGGAATGTTACGGCAAGCTGCATAATCCAGATTTAAAAACCAATTAACTCCGACTATTAATGACTCGACAGAGCTGAAACTAATTCGGAAAGAGCTCTTTTATGCTTGAAATCGCTTACTCGTTTAGTTTCAAAATAAATACTGTGAGTACCCCCTAGTATTGAAGGACTGTTCCACTTTTAATACAAAGTTTCTATGTTTAATTTTTTCGACGATTTTACTTTATTTTCTAAAATTTTCCGCGCAATATTAATATATTATAAAGAGAAGCCGCTGCTTGTAAATGTATGAAACACAGTTGACATGAAATATTTATACTGAATCTTAAAAAGCCTGCTCTATACGGAATTTATTTCGTTTATTGCCTCAAAATATTTGCTTGAACCCTCTTTGAGGCGGAAAATTGACAAATTTCATCCAACAAAACGTCTTCATACGCGGAATTCGATCCCTATATATTTGTTTCCGTTGAAGCAAATTGGATGTTCGTTTCTGGAATCGTTTTGATTTCATAATATATTAGGTTTGCATCTGTATACTTTTTTTTAGGCATATTTTATTTTTCCGTGAAGTTAACTTAATTTGCATTTGTATACTTGTTTTTAGGCATATTTTATTTTTCCGTGAAGTTAACTTCATTCCGTAATAACGTTCACATTGTTACCGTTTGTTATTGATTACATTATAAATAGGAAAATGGTATCTCTTGTCAAAGCTGATTTATGAATTACTGTGATAACACAGACTGACGCAGCCCACTTGAAAAAATAAAAGTTAAAGTTGGATTGAAAAATAAAATTTAAAAAATTTATAGAATTGCTTATATTTCTTTCATAACTATAACGCAATATGTATTCATAGTGTAGTGGGAGACTGGTTATAAAATAAATACCTAAAAGAAAAAAGTCTAAATGTCATATTCTTTACCGCCAAAGGAGAATGACATCTAAATTATTCAAAAGAGGTTCTCATAATAAATCCTCCTTGCTACAACACATACATTCAAAAGTTTCGTAATCATTTTTACATTGTCAAGCTAAACCTCTAAAGTGTCAGGAAATATATTCCAGATTTAAATGTAATCTCCAACCCAAGAAATAGGATTTCTAGAGAACATCTCTCGAGTAAGTGTGCTATTATCACGTTAAATCGTCCTTTCTTAACAAATATCATCACAGAAGACGAAACAGATGAGACTTTACATAACTTTTCGTGACACATTAAGTACAGATCCTCTATTTTTCTCTCTAAAGACATCATTATGATTCTTTCATTCAATGACATTTAAGCAACATTTCAACACCATCAAAAATTTACCGTCCATTACTTCAGGCCGAGTTATTTATGTTTTACGACAACATCAGACCCGGATAGGGCAATTTGATAGTAGACGAAACGACGCTCTTCTTATTACTGCCTCTGATATCAGGCTTTTTATAAATTGATATCATTACTGCCATCACCTTTTTTATAAATTTTGAGATTAGACTATGATGAGTTCTATAAAAATAATTTATAATTCAACACAATAATAGTCCTCTTCAACTTCTACTCCCGCTAGGATAAAATATGACGTAATGGTAAAAACTTACTTATTACTCCAATTCAATTTGGATAGCGTTTCATTCGATACATATACCTTTATGGGTCGCTTGTAATTTCTTAACGAGTAATAAAACTTACCTCGCACACGCCCTACGTTGGAACATCGAGGTTTATCGGTTGCTGACAACCGTATTTTTTTCATAAAACCTTATATAGTACATAAAATTAACGACACGTACAGTTACAATTAGAAATAAATAATATTGCTTCTATGACTATCCGGTATTTAATGTGAATATATTTTTTCTTTGGTCCTTCTTAATACGACGTTTCGTTAAAACTAATAAATTTTTAATTCCTTAAAATAGTTTTCCTATTAATTTGTGTTCTGTCTGTCGGTACCTTTTCTTTATTTTAGTAATTCATAGTAATCAGTTTGAGTTCAAGTAATAACAGAATTGAAATTTTCCTTATTAGGTCAAGAAACTATTCTATAGCTTATAAGATTATATTTGTTATATTGTAAGTATATTTTGTGTATTTTTTTTTTTGTAGATTACCTGTTCCGTATAATAAATATGGTACATAATAATTATCCCTACATATTATAGTCCTTTTATGTATGAAATTTATATTACAACGATATGCAAAGTCTATTTAAATATTTTTATATTATTAAATATATTTTTGTTTCCACTGATCTTTGAGGCTTTTTACAGCTTAATCTCTCTTTATGTCTACTACATTTAAAAAGTTGTATCGAAATCTAGAAGATCAGTCGAAACTGAATGCTTACTCCACTATATTTATATGCATGTATAATATTGTCTAATATATTCTCTCTCCACTTGCACGCTTGACGGATCGTCTGTCTGTCTTTGTCAAGTAAGAATGTTATATATTTAGTAATCCGCTTGTGATTTTTGTATTTAAGTATAAATGTATTTTTTATTATACGTGTGTTTGCTGACTGCATTTTATTTGGTTTCTGCCTGATTTTGTATGTATAATTTTATGTCAAGGGACATGACAGTAAGTATAAAGACTGTGTCTTCGTTTTACTTTAAGTGACCAATGAATTATCATATTAATTTGCTAGATTTTTGATATTGTTTTCTGCATTACGTGCTGGCAGTTATGTTTAATCAATTAACAATATTGAAAGACCAGATATATTTAGTAGAATTAAACAATCTTATATGTATTTTTGACGCATAGGTATGTTTTTTTTTTTATTTTAAAGGGCTTTCTCTAAATCAGTTTAATCCACAATCTCGTTCATGTTGTATTGGTAAAGAGTAAAATATTCAAAGCTTTGCAAATATGTCTTTGTTCTTGATATAAGTATTGAAGTAAATGTTTTTTTTATATGACATAAATATTTCGTATTTGAAATTATAAATTTTTGTATGAAAATTGGTCTTCATGATATTTTTTTTTGTTTTATTTTTTTTTTGATGTTATACCACTTATTCTCTTGTCTGGAGTGAAATTAATTATTTGAGCATCCAAAAAGCAATGCTTACAAAAAACGAAAGAAAAGTGAAATCTCCAAAATGGGCATTTGTAGTTGGAAATATAAGATGAGAATTGAGTAATAATCATTTCATGACCTCCAAAAAATTTTTCATTAATAATTTCCAACTTTGATTCAAATTAAATTATTTACAAAAATATTTTATTTTTTAGTAAAAATTTATGTCATTAATTTTTATTATACAAGTTATTAGTAAAATAGGTCTGAGACAATTTCCTTCGTGACCTAGTTGTTTATCATTTCTCCAAGTTGTTCTAATATCATTGTGATAGTGCTTTAATGAGGGTGTGAACATGATTTACGGCTTCCGGTATAATGAAAGCCTGTCCGTGACGCATTACGTAATATACATAACGTAGTTCAATCTTATTAGTGACCCAGTTATATACTCGTAGTTTACCTAAATAAGCTTTTAACAAGATAAAACTTAATTTTTAATGGAGACAGCAGAGTTGGATATACCAAAATGATAGCCTATCAAATATTCTTGTAAAACTTTACCTCCCAAGCAATAGGAGCGACAATTCCCTGCTGATGTGATCTGCTGAAAATCCCAATTTAGTTTCGTCCATTTTCGTGCCCAAAATACAAAAGTACTTTATGTCTGGCACACGTTTATGTAATAGGCACTGTTGAACCATCATTGTCTAACATTTTGCAGATCTAATTTAATTCTGCTAATGTTTCGAGTTCTTCTTTCATTTGAATTTATTAAAGTAGAGGATTTATATTTTGTTATGAAAGTAAATAGTGAATTTCAATAAGTATGAACAGTTTGTGTTAGGATGACTTTTCTTGAATAAAAGTACCTTCTTTGAAATTCCATTTTCTATTCTATTCCAGTTGCTATTCTTTATTGAACGTGAGTTTCGAAAGCCAATAATGATGATCCTAAATCGCAATAACATCGAAACTGACAATGTTACAGAAGCTGCTGATGTTAACTCATAATCATAGCCACCTAGTATAAGGGAAACTTTCTGCTGTTTTATCGTAGTATAGTTAAAGAAATAAGAAGCAATAATATGTATAGTTACCCTCAGCTGAATAACGCAAACGATACTATTTAAAAATTACATTGTATAACATGAATCAGATTTTATTTTTTTTGTTTTATATAAACACTAAAATGTTTAGATAACAATCGACCGATTATACCTGGTAATGAAGCGGTGCACCTGACAACCCTGCCGGAGGATGAGGCTGTGGTAGCCATGATGGGCTTCCCCCGAGCTGGTGAAATCACACGCGCACAGCTCAGGATAAAAGAAAGCAAAGAATTTAAGGTATCCTTTAAATTATGCATCGTAACTTACTAAAGGTAAAATATACAATGCTATATTCAGCTTATTAGACGACTGTTCACCACCAGTATGAATCAATTATTTTATTTATATCAGATACTAAATAATATAATAAGACTGAAATGATAACGGAATAATATTTTATAATAATAACTTGCAGAACACAGTAGATAAGTTAGTGCAAAGAGCGAATGCATCGATCATAATCGGAACGTCTTCGTGGAAGGAACAATTCTCGGAAGCCTTGACAGCGAGCTCAGGTAACTTAACGAAAATGAATGTCGAGTTCAATCATGCAATCATTATTATATTACAGATAATGATTAAACTGCATAATCTAATGACAAATTTGTTATAAAAAGTACTAACCAAATTTTCATTTAAAAAGCTTTGCTGAAAAAATCTAAGATCTAAAAATCTATGAAACTTTTAATTATTATTTAAATTGTATTGCTTGTAACATCAAAAATTTTATTCCAAAATATTATTACGTAAATAATATACATATAAAATTAAATAAATTTTTAACTCTGCCAAAATTATCTTACGCTTTGGCTTTCCTTTGGGATGGATGCAAATTAATCTGTACTTGTATATGCGCTAGAATATTTCAGCTATTCGGTTTGACCTAAACAATTAAGGACAGTAAAGCGTTAGAGTGGTATTTTAGTTTTACGAGTATATGTGGCCGTTCATGCCACATTGTTATTTGAATTGAACTGTGAATGTCCTCTTTATATAACGCATATAAAATTACACAAGAACTTCCGAATGAGCGAAAATGTACGTATTTAAAAATGCACCTTCGTTTTATGGTCACAGATTATAAAGAAAATTAACCTTTTTTTTAATCTTCAAAAAGCCAGATGGCGTACGTATTTTTTTATAAGCATTTGTATTTTTTAAATTAGCATTAACCCGCTTAGGATTTATACAAACAGCGTATTTATTTTTACCTACAAACGCTACTAGTACTGTATACATATACAATATTAAGTCTGTTTTTGTTACTAAATGAGACAAAAACTACGGAATCCATTTGTTTAAAAAAAAATTAAGTGTTTATGCTGCTTTTATAGCAATTTTTTTTTATTTAATTTTTTTAATGATAGTAAGTTAAAAAAATCTAATTTATTAATAAAACGAGACTTTAATAATGACAATATATTTTAAGATAATCCCGATGAACCTCCCTCAACATTTGACTACATACTGCACGTGTTTACGCTCTTCTGGAAGATTATATTCGCTTTCGTACCGCCCACAGGTATTAAAATCTATAATAAATTTATCTTTTGGTTTAATAAATAGGTAATATTTATTTATTGCAAAAATTTCTGACTTCACATTTTTATGTTTTCAATGGATATCCGTCGCATTATTGTATAGATAATAGTAACAAAACTTCATAATTTTCTTTATTAACGTTGTATTTAGGATCGACTTAAGTTGCTAAAATGATTTTATTAATTCAGACATCGGCGGAGGTTACGTCTGCTTCGTAGTGTCAATTATATGTATTGGAGTCGTCACAGCGGTGATCGGTGATGTTGCGTCTCACTTCGGCTGTACTCTTGGCATCAAGGATTCGGTCACAGCCATCCTTTTCGTAGCTCTAGGGACAAGTATTCCAGGTATAGTTGATTCACAATAAATTTGTGTCCCGTTATCAGAGAAACTACGGAAGTTTATGGGCAAAAAGTAACAAATCAACACATCACCGAGAAGACAATCTGATCCGTGGCTTCCGTTTCATTAAAAAATTTGAATTTTAGAAACTTTTTAACGCAATTTCTTTCAGATACTTTTGCGAGTAAAGTAGCAGCCATTCAAGATAAGCACGCGGACGCGTCTGTTGGCAATGTCACTGGCTCGAATGCAGTTAACGTTTTCCTGGGCATCGGAGTTGCATGGACTGTAGCTGCTGTGGTCCATTGGAGTAAAAATGAAAAATTCATTGTAGATCCCGGAAAGTAAGTATAAAATTTAATAGTCCCCTTAGAAGAGATATATTGAAAAAAAGGAATAAAATGTTATTGTCTGTCTGCAGTCTAGCCTTCAGTGTCACCATGTTTTGCTCGGAAGCAGCGCTTGCTGTTCTGGTATTGGTGTTGCGGAGAAGAAAATCAATTGGCGGAGAATTGGGAGGTCCAAAAATTACCAAAATTATAACCTCTATGTTCTTTTTCTCTTTGTGGTTGACTTATCTTACAATGTCGACCCTCGAAGCTTACGGCTACATCAAAGGATTCTAGCTCTTTTTGTCATTGTAGTTTACATTCAGATCAAATGACTATGACATTTATATATATACTTATAAGTATTTCAACTTCAATATTTATAAGTGTGTGTAGTGATAAAATAAACAACTTTAAAAACATATAAAATTTTATCTAAACGTAGGCTCGCTATCAATCTTATATAACAAGCTAAAATTGTTTAGACACTCGCAAAATTCTTAATGCACTATTAAAAAAAAAATCCTCATTTGATCTGAATTGAAATAATGTTGTCCTTTGACCTGTATGTTAGCATAGAATTTAATATATTTTAGATTCTAGACGTTTCTAGCAGTTGAAGTGATGTGCTCAAATGTACAGGTTTAAAAATCCATTGTATTTCCTCCTTCATCTAAATGTTTCTTCTGGTTCTGATAAATTAAGCCTTGACGGCTGTGGTCTAATTACCATATATACTATGTGTTATGTGTGTGTTATAAATAATATAGCATATATAGCGGTAGTTCATTTTAGAGGAATTTATTATATATGTCGCTGTATATTTAATTGTCTTAATGGACTTAGAGTAAATTTCAAATATATATATATAAAAATCAAGAAAACCGTTTAAAATTAATTAAAATACGATTTTGAGTCTTCGAACCGGCAATATATTCAAAAATAGAACAAAAAAATCATCACTCGTTCTTAAAATAACATCGTTATAAGTGATGAAGACAAATTTGTCGATAGATTTAGTCATCCTAGTGTGAAATGATGTTTACAGTGACTTAGTTTTTATGTAAATGTATTAAAATAATGATTTATTTATTAAATTTAAGTGTAACAACAAAGAGATTTTTATAACATTACTTAAAAAATTATTGGTGGTGTTCATTTACATATAAATATTTATTATACATTATAAATCTAATAAAAAAAAATTTTACTCTTGTAATATAAAATGTCTGGTAGAAATCTAACATTGTTCTATCTTCTCTGTATATCTCAACTGCCTTTGTAATAGCTAGTGATTAATATCTGCATATATAACGAAAGAAAATGACGCTTTAAATATAGGAAAGTAGAGAAACATATATGACACTGGCACTAAAAGATCAGTGTTAGGTCAGCACACGGATTAGTGAAAGATTAGACGTCTAGTTAAAATATATCCTATGATTTTTTTTTTTTTTTAATAAAAATCGTTTCAACAATATCGAAAAAGTATATATATGTCTTTAATATTAACTTCGTAGATTATATTCATAATGATATTTTACTTCAAATGTCTTGATAAAAGTATCAAAAACAGACATTCAGTATTTCTTAACCCGATGTCGATAACTTTTGATGTTAGTTCAACAAAACACTTGCTGTTTTTATCAGTCTAGACGACGTGAATAAAATTCTTATAGTTATAAAATTAAAATAATCTTCCTTACAATTAAACTTTACGCAGTGATGAAAATTTAATCTTTATTTTGCAAGTAATAATAAAAAATAATGTCATAAATATTGGGAACTTTTTATAGTAAATATTTAGAGAATATATATATTTATATATATATATGTATCACGGATTTATATAAAACATTTCATTTGTCCGGACCAAAATTATTTTCGAATTTATTTACATTAGTATTTGCTATCTCTTTCTATCTCTGTCACTAATATTTCGAACATTTTTAAAGACATAGCGAATAAAAGTAATATTTATCGAATAATAGATATCTGAATATAATTATTATAAAAAAATATATCAATGTAATTTAAATATACTTATCGTTTTTATCAATAAAAAATATAGGTTTACAAATTAATAACGATATGATAAAATTTTCTTTTATGTCGTATATCTTATTTGATTTTCATGTCATGCTATTGATAAATGTGAACGCAAAAGTTAATGAAAAAGAAGATTTTTTGGTTATATATTTATTATAATAAGGTAAACACTGAATTTGGTTCAAGCTCTCCTTCATTAGACGCTGGGAAATTCACTTGATGGGTCTCATTTCATCATTCATTGCCGTCCGCATATTTACTTAGGAAATAATTACAGATACATCGAATTAAATATAAATAATATTAGTTTCATTATCAGTTTATTTACAACATAAATAGCGCATTTAAATAATTACATATAAAGAATAAGTGACCCTAATCCGTGAACTTTTAATAACAAACTCGAGTTATTACTAAATTATGAGAGCAAAGAAAAGATATATCAGATATAATATATAAAAATGCTATTAATATTCATAAAATTATAATTTACAACTTCCAACAAAACATAAATTCAATTTCAGTTTGCTAAGCAATCAAAAATTTCAAAGCCTCTCGTATGTGGAAAGTAGAGTGCTCAGGACTTTCAAAAAGTTGGAAGTAAATTAACAAAACCTGTTACGAATTGAGAACACTTACAAATGGCCACAAAACGTTTTTTAGTTTGTTTGCCATATAAAAATATCAAGAGACATTCGAGCGTATTTTCATTTTTTACACAGTTTATCTTCGAGAAGGCTTTTTAGCTATAATTCGCAATTCATAAAACATTATACAAATATCAACACACAAGTAAACAATTAATTTTGATCATTTACTATTATATGTTCTTATGTATTATTAATGAAAATATTTATTATGTTAAGTTATTTATAAAATAAATTCCAAATATATAAAAAAATAACTTATATTAGAAATTAAAAATAAAACTATACTCTTTCCTCTTAGTAGAAATCTTCTAGAAGTTAAATATTAACATAGTGTCCTAAGTTTGTGCTTAATGTTGATGTATTTTTGTTGATAAACGGCACGCCAATAATACCTAGTTATTTTGATAATTATTCTTGTTAAAGATTAAAGTGTTTGTTAAGTACATTAACAGAGTTTTATTTAACGCCCGATAATATATTAAGATAAAAAAAATTTTCATTAACTATAGTGAGTAACAAATATATATTATTTAAACCAATACGTTATTTTTAAGACCAAAATAGTATAATATGGTATTAGGTTTAAATTGAAACAGTTTAAAAGATTTTTTTTTAATATATATATACATTCAATATGTTTTTTACTATAAAGAAACAAAGATCCATTAAGTTGAAAAATTTATTATTGCAAAATTTGGAAACGTGCCCATGTGTAAGCCTAATTTAAATTTTAAAGCGTACTTCAATATCTGTCATGATTTTTTACATCATGATAAAATTATAATTTTTCACTTTGCGAGAACTGTAAATCGCTCTGTACGAAGAACCAAGGGGTAATATTAATTTCTACGTAGTGTTCAGAAAGCTTTTGTCGGAAGCAGATGTCTCTACATACCGGGAACTTTTCGAAATTACACCTAAGCTTCGCATTTCACACTTCCAAGAATAATCTTTCTCAAGATTTCACACGTTTCACGTACAAAAAGAGGTTCTCATTGAAGTTACGAGGAAGTATTTGAAGAGATGAGGCTTTATTTACTTTGAATATTTTCAAATATTTTAATTATTTATATTCGATGGTTCCAAAAAAACTTTTTTTCTCAGAATCAACGAATCACACGTATTCCGTATATCGATACGAGTCAGAATAAAACATTAAAACAGTTCTCATAATATATATGATATTATTATTACTTAAAAAATATAGGTATCAGAAACTTCTAATAACTCATTTTAAAACGTATACACTGCATAGTCACAGATGTCTCACCTGAAAACAGAATAAACATAGGTTTATTTTTATTTTTACGTGATAATTTTTATGCTGCTACACTTATCCTTAGTAATAAAATTATAGTGACTTACAGGAACAAATTATAGTATTGAATTATTTAGAATCGGATTAATGTTAATAGTAATTTAAAATTGTCCATTTTCGTAATAACTACATATTCGAAAAAATCAATGACTTTGAACAATATTTTTTTTATTAGAAACGTCGCTATAAAAGTAGATAAAAATGAATGATCCTTGGGCACATAATACTGAGGTAATCAAGCCTCCCACAAACAAAAAAAAAAACAGAAATAACATAAAATTTAAAAAAAATCGGTAAATATTAGAAGCCTGTTCATAACATCCTAAAAATATATATTTTTTTTAAGTAAAACAAAATTTTTAATACATTTTAATATCTTTTGATAAAAAAAGTCTGTAAATCACAACATTTTCCCTAAGTGACTATCCTTTTACGACCATCGATTATTCAAATATATAAACTGCTACAACGAAATGATTAGGACAAATATTTTTATGTTTATTTTCATTATAATCGGTTAAATATTTCTTGCGCAATTGATTAAAAAACCTATACTTAATTCATATCCTCAAATATTCCACCGCATACAAGTTCTAGCAAATACAGGAATCGACTGAACTAAATAGATTAAAAAAGTTAAACAATATAATATTCTACGCTAACATTTATATCACATGTATGTTTTTACTGTCTATACACAGTTCAATAAGGCTGCCACTTTTGATGGATGGTCCGTGGAGCCGCAGTGAAATATTGTTGACTCTTAATGATAGTTTCGACTGTCTGATAAGAAATTTTAGGTCAACAAAGGTTTGGGATGATTTTTTTATTTTATTTATATACTCGTTGAATCAAACATAACTGCTATTGTGCGGCTATCAGAACTAAACAACTACTTTCAGTTAGATTGTTTAGGTCCTTATTTATTAAGACATATTAGGATTTTGTTGCTAGTTATAAAGTTTGAAAATCTTTCTTTATTGATCATAGAAAGTGGACGAAGTCGCGATTGTCAACAAGTAAATAAATTATATTAAATTTCATTTCATTTTATTATTTTATGATAACTAGGTACCAGCCCCGACTTCGCACGGGGTCTTTACAGAAAATATAAAATAGTCTATTTAATTTTGATAATTATTAAACTTATATTATCATAACTTTCATATGGTACGCCCGATTTAAATGATTTAAAAACTAATTTACAGATAATGATGTAGGCTTGAAAACGAAGTAATTTATTTTGATAAAATTTAATACCGTATTTATGTAAATAGCTTTCCAATAAACGCTTTAGGAATGCCAATTTTTAAAAGTTGTAAAATGGATGTAGTATGTTATCCTTAAGGTATAGACATATGCCTCCGCGGACTTTTCTGTAGACCTATATAAGAAATAAAATTCCACCATATCTTATTTTGTTATAACTCAAAGACTTTGGGCAGCGTTTTGGTTAAAAGCTCTCATACAGCTCATGTTTTCCCATCTTCAAGAAAAAATGTTAATGTACACACAAGGAAATACAAAACCTTAACAAATTACATACAAAAACCTTTCTCGAGAATCACGCTATCGAGTGGTGATAACTGTTTGATAATCGATGCAGTAGTTTTTCCGTTTACCGCGAACAGACAGAGAAACAGACGCGGCTAGGAACTTTATTTCATAATGTGTATTGATTTGAACATATGAAATAGGACGAAACAATAGGCTCTTCTTCTTGTATAAAATGAACTACACAAAAAACTTAATTTATATTATACAGCCTTCGCATTTGAAATTAATGTAAAAATACTGATTTTGAAAACATTTGTCATAGTAACTTACATATATAAGACTTTAGTATCTCTCCTTAGTCCTTGTTTTATATTGAGCATTAGGTTAAAAAAAAGGAATACAAAATAAATCTTTATTATACATATCTGTGGGACATAACTTCGAAACTCTACCAAGCCAGTAAGTAGAGACTGGATCGTAATATGATATTTATTTTGTCCTAAACAAATAACAAAAAAGAAGACCCCGTGGCGTGATCCTTTGAATAAATGTTGTTTTGTTTATCATTTATAATACGTTTTCGAGGAAAGAAAATATGCTTTGTATGAGAAACCTTATAATTACAAATATTTAAATAAAATATCGTCACAGGAAATAACACGAGAATTAATATAACTTATTATTAATTTAAATTAGAGCTAGTAACACAACAAACGGTCTTTATTGCTATAAAACAACGTTTTGTTGAAGCCTTCCATAACACAAAACAATTTCTCTGCTTCACATCTTCGGACGTTAATCTTTGTTAAGACATTGTACAACCGGTAGTCTTAATGTAAGTTACCGTGTGAGACACATGGTTTTTGATAACAATTTAATTCTTTACTGAGAAAAAAATATATATGTCATAATAAAATAAAGTTATGTTAATGTGTCTCAAGATAAATTATTTTATTACTTAAAATTTTGTGTAAACGAAATTTTTTACTCTTGTTAGCTTAAAGAAGAAAGTTTTGGGGCTGCAATTCTTTCATATATGTGAAAAAGCTTTTATAACAGCTTGGATACAGTCCGCAAATAAGTCACACAACAGCTTACCACACTACTACACTTCGATATAGCAAAGGAAATGACACGTCTGTCTGGTAATTTCAATTGCGAATGAACGATATGTCGTCAGATAGTCCATTCTCTTATCATGCAATTTACATTTAGATAGACACGAGACAAATAACATGAGATTTCTAAAAGATAAAAAAATAAAAAATATATGATTAGCCGCAATTAAAGAAAGATAAAAAATAATATATCAATGCAAAATTATGATTCTTAATATTTAGTTATAAATACATAAAAATACTGAATTTTCATACTTATAAATTAAGCGATATTAAACTCCAATTTTTGTAAATAACATTTGTTGAGGTACGCTTCAACTGTAAATATCAAACCGTTCTCTAGCATACTACAAAATTATCAACATAACACTGGCGATACTTAAAAACGAAACTTCTACAGACAATAGCTGGTAAGGCTTAACATACCATAAATATGTTTGAAACCCTACACCCTCTTAACTGAGGCCTTCAATGCTACCATATGTATTCGATATTTCTCTGACCATTTGGTATTCGATATTACATAAAAGCAAATTATTTAAAAATTTGTTATTCCTCAACTCTCCCATATAAGTTATAATACAATCTGTACATACTAATGACCGTTTTAATTTTTAACATGATTATATTTCTTGAATTATAATTTGTAAATTTAACAAAACTTTCGCAATAATACGAAAATTTATGTACATATAGCTGATATCTAAAGGGTCAGTGCAAGTGATTGAGAACTGAGTTTTAATTGTTATAAAAAACAAGCGTGTCGTTAAAATCATAAAACCACCATATTTACCTTAACGTATTAGAAAATTTTCTTAATGTTGATGTATTCGTATAAAACCACTGTCAGCGTAAACAATAGACGCCTGCTGATCTATCAACTAGAATTTTCTATTCATTCATACAATTGCACTAATAATGCCATGGTTATAGTTTAATACGATTCAAACTTTTTAATAATTCGAAGTTATTTTAAGCATTCATGTCACGTGTCATTCATACACGCCTAAGATATTCCTAAGTACTTATGTTTGTGTTATTAATGCTCGCGCTATGGCCATTGAGCTGGAGTGGGCTGTTAGTTCAAAATAAATAGTTTTCATTGTTGTTTTAACGCCCATCAGAGTTAACTTCGTACAATTGTAGTTTTAACCTTTTTAGCTAATACATTTAGCAGGATTAAATTGTCAATCGATCCATCATCAAGATGGCGATAGATGGCGATAGATGATCTATAGCAATATATCAATTAATTTATTAGAAAAAAGCAATAAAAAACATGTTTTCTGTAAAAAAATTAATAGTATATAGTAAAGTGACTTATAAATATTTAGGAAGATTCAAGAAGGATTATGATTGAGACAGAAAAAGATAGTGCGTAAAACGCATTCTATTTCTATTTGCACTATCACTCATCACAGCTCACTTTGGTTCTACGACAGTTATAACATCACGTATATCTAGAATAATTTCTGGGACCAACATCAGGGATGACTGATGAGTGACAAATCTATGTCATATAGACAAATAAAACTGTTCAGTGTAATTCTACTTACTTCAATGTGATAAACTATATAATTTACTAATAGTATTGGGGTTAAAAATAATGTACTATACAAAAAAAAAACAAAAAGAAAATATTATTTTAATAAACAACTGCATTCCAATTTATTTCATATTTCCTGTGAACGTTTTTCTTTGTAATGTACGAACACAATTTCTACAAATCACGATGCAATTTTCGTTCACAAGAACTATGTGGGATAGAAGCGTTCAATCACGTGGTGGTGACACTTTAATGAAGGAAGATTTTGAAACTCTTATTTAAATATTTATCGTAGTTTTTATTGTACATAAAGTGTCACTCTATATAATATGTTTAAAACAATCACATGCTCAACCTATTCAATTGTCGTCAAACATGCTTAAAGTATCATAAACAACTTATAATAACTCATCAAGTGCGTTTAGAATATTCATATTTTTGGACTAAATCTTTATTCAGTATATTTTTTTGTTCATATGTATAATAATATATATGAATATATACAGATTAGTTCAATGAAATTACAGTTTTAAAAACAAGATCGTGCCAATCAAGAGCGTTATATAAAAAAATTCAAAATCCTCCTATTTTGATACCATTAATTAAATGTCGCACATCGTATCATGTAACCCGACACTAAAACGGCTAGCTCAGTAATGATAGTCTGCGATCGTTGGTCTGCAGTTTGCTTGTGGACAGATTGTGAATTAGTTTTACAGCAAGTAATAAATAAGTAACTAAGTGCAGTCAAATTTTCATTAACTTTAACAATAATTTATGACGAATTCTTAACTTATCTTTCTAAATTAAACAAAGTATTTAATAAACAAATTAATTGAAAGCTATTTTAGATTTTGACTGCAAAATTTGACCTAATTACAGAATGATACTTAACTTTATTTAATATCTGTATCAATACTTATGCATCCGACACAATGGTTATAAAATTTAAATTAAAAAATCACTATGGAACTTTCATCTCCACTTTCTTTATACAAAATCTAAAATAACCTGCATTTAATATAAAACATACATCGGAATCTATAAAAACAAAAAACAGATAGTATTGTTGCGTAATAACAACGAAAAAACATAAAGTTTAAAAATGTATCGACACTTCCATTCCCTTTTGTAAAATAGTGGGCTTTGCGACTGTCTGTTTGATAAAGTGTTATTTACAAACTGGAAAACAGTGAGCATAGCACGTAGACACACTTTATATTCTGCCCCATATATTGACATTCAGTTACAACAATTAAGTTCATTAAAATATGTACCTACCCTCTGTGAATATCGAGAATCTCATGAAATTATTCCCTTAAAAATAAAGTATATGCAATTACTTTTATGTGATAGAAATATTACATAAATATTTTTGATTTACATTTTTTTATATTGAGAAAATATGCGGTAACTTTTTTCCAAAAGTTTTCTTCATTTTAAAAAACTTACGCCACCACGCAATCACTTCTATAACCAATCACGGTTATTCACCGTTGATCCCCTTTTTTAAACTTATCTAAAATAACTTACCACACATCTGATAATTAACATGTATATATATAAACATTATAGTCAACTAAATCAAACTGCCGTGGTGGCCTGGAGGTTAAAGGCCCGCCTCTAATGCAGGAGGGCGCGGGTTCGAAACATATCAAGTAACAATGTCATTTTTACCGAGTTATTTGTACTTTGTAAGAATATATAGACACAACTGACAGGCTGTGAAGGAACACGTCGTGAGGAAATCCGGACTTATAGTTTCATTTAATGAGTTTGAATTCGCCAATATCCCCTGAGCAAGAGTGGTGACTAATGCTCTAAACTTCTCCTTGTGAGAAGAGGTCTTTGCTCAGCAGTAGGCACCAATAGGTTGAATGAAATAAAATGTAAATGATGAAATCAAAACGAACTAGAACTTTTTCTTTTCACATAATATTTTTAGGCAAAATATTAATAATAAATATAGAAAATTCATCATCGAGTAAGAATTGAACCAAGGACTTTTTCTATCTTCATCCCTGCTTGCTATACGTATTAATTCACTTATTACTTTTTCCTCTTTAATATTTTCCTCGTGTATGAACATGTCATAACATTTTGAGTGGTAACTGTCAATAACGAAATAAATCCCTTATACTATAGTTATCAATTTGGTCTCCAAATAATACCTTAAAATTTCAAACAATATTAATTTAGAAAATTTAAAAAGTCTTAATGTAGAAAGTTGCCAATACTCTTATTGTCTTTCTAAGTAATTTCTATTCCTCTACATATCGTCACATTTGATGGAACCACTGTCAAAAGCAGTGGTTCCATTCTTGCTTAGGGATCTCTTCTATGGCATTTTCCTACTTTTTCCCTGCATCTTCATGGCTTGTAAAACGAACACCTCGAATTTTATCTTTAATTCTTGGGAATAAATAAAAGCCTCAGGGCACCAGGTCACGGCTGTATGGCGGATGACTCACTATCTTGACACCTGCCATAGTCAAATATTCAACAGTCCGTTTTGTGGAGTGCGCTAAAGCATTGTCGTGGTGAAGGATTATCCTGCTTCAAGGGAGCTACTGTCAATTTTCTCCAAGACAATAGGCAAACGGCGATTGACATACCAGTCTGCAGTAACTGTCCTTCAATCTTCTAGTTTAATTGTTGCTAAATAACCCTTCTGACCCAGTAATGAGGCAATCATCTTTTTTCCTTGTCTTTTTCCTTTCTTTACCTTAGTTGGCCGATTTTCTAAAGGAAACACCCACTCAGCTGATAGGATTTTGGTTATTATATAATATATCCACCTTTCCAAACCAGTGACGATTTCAAATGCAAAATTTGAGTCTCCGCCGTTTAACTTATCTAAGATTTGGCGACACCTATCCATGCGAAGGTGTTTCTGGTTGTCGGTTAAAGTATGAGGAATCCATCTGGTACGAAGTATCCTGACGCCTGAATGTTCGTGTAATATTTTTGAACTTGACTCATACCAACACTTAGGCTTTCCCGTATCTGCTGATAGGTCACTCTCTTATCTTCCTATTTCATGGGTCGCACAGCATTGATGTTATCTTCAGAAGTCGCTGTTAAAGGACGTCCCTCACTCGGATCATCATAAAGATTGCTACGTCCACTCTTAAACTCGTTAAACCCATTATAAATAGTAGCACGAGATGGGGCTTCATTGAGAAATGCTAATCTCAACTTATCATAGCTTTGTTGCTGAGTAGGGCCATAATGAAAGTCATTATAAATCATTGACTGAAATTTTTCTCGCCTGAAGTACATTTTCACGTGTAAAGACAGTTTTAGATTTGCCGCCAATTCACAAGAACAAGTGACAAATGAATGCATTTTACACCTTTAGGTTACCAAAGAATTCTAAAATTGAAATTAAAAAAAAATAAAAAACAAAGTTTGTAACTGGCCCGTTCTAAACATTTTCAGTGCTACCCACATATTCCTATTCACTATCCATGCAATTAAAAGAGGTATGATTTCTAATTGAAAATACGAATTAATCAGTAAATATTCTTAAGAACTTAGTCAAGAATTATTTCCTATCGGAGGAAAGTTGGATGGACATTGTATGTATTACGTGCATTAAGTTAAAGCTTAACATATTGCATGATTCTAGATTCATATTTTATATTATTTATGCCATCACGTTTATTGATAACTTATGTTATATATATATTGTGATATATCTTAAAATAATACAGTCAGCACCACCAAAACTCTTACTGTACTGCGTTCATTGAAGAATGCTTCTAGCCAAAAGTTCCTTTTGTTACCGACATATTAATCCTTGATATGGAAATATCACATTTTGTTTGTTAAATGACGTTAATATTTATAATAACTTCTAAATGTATTAAAGTATGACTACTTAACTTATATCGATTTAAAGGAAATGTTTTACCGATTTATTTTTGTAAAGTAGGGTATTATTGAATTCTTTGAGTATGGTATGTTCTTTAAAAACGGAACTCGCGTCACTTCGCTGTTGGATACCGATCGAGACGGTTGTGCTTGAAAGTATAAAAGGTGTTTTCTTGTGGTCGACTCATCAGATAATAGCCTACCAAGTGCTAGTCAAAGCGTTGTTAGAGTGATAAACTCCCAAATACGGCTCCTGAACGTGATTGAAAGAAGTGGATTTTACACTTTTGTATATGTTGCTTGTCGACACAGGAACGTTAATCTTGAAAGGAGACAGATTTTGTATTGATTTATTACAACTGTTTTTCACTTTATTAGTCTCATCAACGTCTTGAACGTTAACGACCAAACGTTTAATGTTGCACTAAATATAAAAATCAATTCATAAAGTATAAAGCAACAATGAAAGATACTCACAGGAAACAAAATATAATAGCCTGCTTTACTGAAGTTGTTTGCCGAAAAACCTCGTATCTTATATCCCGTCTCCAAAGATAGCTTCCTAATTATATTCTGCGGTAACTGAAGTTTGTTTGTAAGAAGATTTCTCATAACTTTTACATTTAGGTCTTTATTCTTACAATGAAAATGATTGAGCTAAAATAATTTGCACTAAATATAAATTTATTAATCATGACACATTACTAAAGTAGATTTAAGTTATCGTCGTGAGTGAATAACATGCAAGGTGTAGTGTTAGTTAGTAATTTTAAGTTTTGTATATGCTATAATCGGTTCAGTTTAAATAACATATTGATTGAAAGCTATTATAGATTGTAATTGAGGTATTGATTCAAAAACAATTAGTCTGCTGATGTTAAACATATACTAATTATATTTTATATTGCATCTGTAATTACAAAATAAAACAGCTGGTATTGTTGGGTGATGAAATCAGACAAAGGCATGAACTTTAAAGATGTGTGAAGAAACCTCTTTGTATAAACATTCGGCCATTTGCTGTCTGTTTGATAAACGATTATTTATTTACCATCTTCCAATCGGTAGCCAAAACACGTAGTTTTAATTTATATTTCATTAATTTTATTGTGTTTTACTTAGTTATAAAATATTTTTATGATATTTAAATTTATATATATTTTATTATTTTCAAATAATTAAATCAAACGTTACGTGGAAAACATAACATTTTATTTAATTATCCGTTTTAAAGTAAATTGTAGGTTTTTTGTAGGTGGTAGAGCCTAGCTGTATTAAAGGAACTACTTATCGAACATGGACTGGCTCGAACGGGAAAGTACCACCCTCTCACAGAAGATCGGCATGAAGTATCCTTTAGTGCCTGCGTTTCGTCCGATGAGTGAGAGAGCTGGTTGCCCTTTCCCTATTCCCACCCTTTCCTTTCATTTCCTTATTCCCACCACTTCATCTTCCTAAACAACCAAAGTTGGAAACGCATCCGCAACAGAGATGTTGCGGATGTCCATGGGTGACTGTGACTACTGCTCGCCAAAAAGGCCGTCTGCTAGTTTGCCATCTTTCACATAAAAAAAGTAATGAACAATAACTACAAAGTACATATGTCAATCACCATCATCATTCAATATCAATATCAATCAATCAATATACGTATTATAAAACAAAGTCCCTCGCCGCGTCTGTCTGTCTGTCTGTTCGCAATAAACGCAAAAACTACTGCACCGATTATCAAACAGATATCACCACTCGATAGCGTGATTGTCGAGGAAGGTAAAACCTTGTATATAATTTGTTCAGTGTTTGTATTTACTTGAGTATACATTAACGACATTTGTTGAAGATGTCGGGAAAACATCAGCCGTCTGAGAGCTTTTAATGAAAAGGATGCCTGAAGTCTTTGAGATATAACAAAATAATATAATTGTTGTGGTTGTAACGTTAAGTATTGCTAACAACGATTGTAATTTTAGCAAGTTTGTATTTATTCCTTTGCTTCATACAATTAAGAATAAACTACGAACATTTTTCAAGAATCATTTTAAACAAAATATAGTACTGTTGTGTGAAACGCTGATAATTTAAGCTTAAACTCAAAGGTAAAAGTTATTAATGACTGAACTAACGAGTTACGGTGAATGCAACTCATTTGCTTCTAAGACGTCTTACTTAATGGAATGACTTTCAACGTCCGTCTCTATTATCGTCTATACGATAATATTTATTGTCCTTTTTTGTCTTGAATTGAAAGATAAAAAATATTATTTAGTTGATAATGCACATATTATGATTTCATATGTATAAAGAATGGCTACATAGCTAGCGATTATCATACGGTTGAATGGGTTCAGATTAAGAAAAGTATCCTGAAGGTAGATAGTATTGAAACATAAGATTTACGATGCAATATCCTGCTATTTAGTTTTATCTCTCCGATCTTCCGTAATACGATAGTCCCCTCCTTAGCCCAGGAGGAGAATGCTAAACTAAATCATAATTTTATCAATTTTTTCTTCTTATATAAATACAATAAATAAAGACCTTTAAATATGTCATAAAGTTAAGAATTAAACAGATAACGAGACAGATTTTCTTGAAAACGTGATTGTCAGTAATGAAGCTAAAAGTGATTTAGTAGTAACCAATAATTTAAAAAATCTATAAAAATATAAATTATACAGTAATTTAGATTATTGTTTCGTCGAATCGAAAAACGAATATCGTCAGCTTTTTTCAACCATATAAAGAAAAATCTTGAACATCGTCGATGTAAAATGAATTATAATCTCGTCTGTGATGCTCTTGACAATCTTTTCAGAAAGAAACTGCATTAATAACAGAGTAACATTAAAAAGCTCTGTTAGAAGTCGGTTTATACGATCCCTGGAAAAGGACATCAAAAGTCAACCTTTTTTTGTTTGTGGTAGCTGGTCGATCAGCCATCGACGCCTCCATGATTCTGAGAAACATGACCCAAGAAGCAGTGTTGACGGAAAGTTATCTAGACCGTTTTGCTGGTTGTACTCAGCGCCTGCAAAACATAACAGAGAAGAGAGGGGAGAAGAAGCGTATGCCGTTAGACCATAAGCGAGGTAAGGCTAGCACGGTCAGAAGCAGGTTGTTTACATTTCTGGAGCACCCTTATCAAAGTTTCGGGTCTATCCAGAGACTTCCCATATACGATTCTCATTCTTCCTCGAAGAACAGTAATAAATCAGTTCCTCAACTTCAAAAATATAACTTTATTGAACAATGCAAATAAAACGTGACTTTATAGAAGTGACAGATTGAGCTCCTGCTTGTGTCTTTGATTTGTCATTTTAGATTTCTTATAGTCGTAGTATATTGTCGTAAAGTAAGGGTTTATTTAAAAATAAAATTTTAGTTATTATATTACACAATAAACAAGTATTTTTAAATTTGGTTAAAATACGTAGGTATGAGGATAAATTTATGTAATTGTTTATAAATTTAGTGGCATAAATGTTTAAAAAGTAATATATACCACCAGTTTTTTTTTAATATAAATAGATATATTTTATATAACGTACTCAATATATAAATAATGTCCTTTGAGGAGTCGTATTTTCATTTCATACTCAAACTTATTATTTTAAATGTCATTAAAGTATTTATAACAAATAACAAACTGAAAACCAATATATTGAACAAAATATAAATTACATCTACGTGTTTTGCCTACCGGTTGGTAGACAGTAAATAATCGTTTATCAAACAGACAGCAAATGGCTGAATGTTTATACAAAGAGGTTCCTTCATTAAATTGTAAATTTTATGTCTTTTGTTGTTTTCATAACTCAAAAATAATAGCTGTTTTATTTTCTTTTTTGTATCCGCCGATGCAACAAATTAGAAAAAGAAATTATTAATCACAACGGTTTCCTTTCGATTTTAAAACATATCTTTTTGAGGTTATATTGCAATTTTTGAGAGTTGGAACCTAACTCTCCGATTATGATGTGGGGTAGGTTTCTCGTTTAATGCTTAGAATAAAAATTATAGCTAACTATTGCTGAAAGGTGAATTTATCTTAACATAATTTATATAAAACTTATTTTTAAAATTATATCAAATACTTTTTTTATTTTAATAAAAGTCCGATAAAGAACTTGAATTAGTTATAAATGATTGTTCCTTTCGATCTATTTCCTTACCTGCCTGTTATGTGAGCTTTTCATAATAATAGCTTCGGTCGGCGACTTCGTCCATACGCAAATTGAAATTGGCTGCAGAGGGAAATAAATTATATTGGCTCAATATTAAAAAAAGAATGGCTCCGCAATCGATAACAAATCGTTTCAACTAAATTATCTTATGTGCCTGAACCTGTTTATGTTGTTGCTGTTTGTATCAGTCTGCCAAATTACTTTTCTGTTTTTGTAAACGATTCCCAAAAGTATAGAATTCAATAAATTTCCATTCTTTATTTATAAATGTCATGGGAATCTATATTCAATCCTTTTTCTTCATTATGCATGCATCACAAGGGTAGTAACGTTAAGCAACTATGGCCGCCTATCATTAGTTAGATCGCTTGAATTCAAACTTTTATGCAATGTTTATATAGTTCAAAATTATTTTTTATGATTTTTCCCTCATTAACTTAAGGGTAAATTACCAACAGTACTTACAAACTTTTGATATTAGATAGCCACGATAAAGATTATATAATCGACACCCTCTTAGACTCTTAATGAAAGTTTCGTCTTTTGATATCAAATAAGGTGGGCCTATAAGGGCAAAAAGTTTGTAAAAAAAATATATTCATAAGTAATTACAATCTTTTTTCGATTGAATAAAATTAATACATAGTTAGAAAATCCGTTTTTTACATATAATAAGTTCACGAACTTTGTAAATTTTAATTTCGATATGTAATGCAATTTTAAAATTCGCTATTGACGAAAAGAATTCCTTGGCAACAGAATACAAACATCTCGAGGAAAAAACAATTCTCTCATAAAAGAAATTGAAATTTTATGTTAAATATTTTTCACAAAAACAGATAAATAAAACTTTACGACGAGGCGCGTCTGGTTGTCCATTGATAAAGGGTATGGAATTAAATCATGTAATTTATGCTCACGGAACAAATTGTATGCTATAAAATACCGAGTGGTTGGGGATTTTACGCCTGTATTCATGGCCGGTGTGATGAGATCGGTCCACAAGTGTGACATCAAGAGGCCGTTGAATATATAATACCTTCCCTTATCTTACAGAAAATGAAGATCGGATGATAACCAGCAGTCTTTGTCGATTTCCTACCACCAGACAGATTTCCAAGGCTTAGACAATAAACCATTCATCAGGCAGCAAAATCTGGTATGAACAGAAGACGACTCGGGTGTAGATATTTTCAGCACTCTGTCTGGAATACCATCCGGGCCACAAACTTTGATCAAGTCAAGAGTACATAGAGTTCCCAGTGCCCGTATATCAATAATACATAGTTTTATCGTAGAGGCATCGCAGTCAAGTAAACTAAATGAATTGCAATTTTTAAACGCATTAATTTTGGGAGTAACGACAAGCGAGAAATTGTTTACTTTTTGCATTGCTTTCTCTTAACCAATATGATCCTTATATCACATCAAGTTTAGTCAAAGAAGGTAGTGAGAACTAAAAAAAAGTTTGTTACGACTGATCTGTACTCTTTTGTTTACACCCATAACATTTAATAAATGTTATAGATGAAAAAAGTATTTATTTTATACACATTTTCGTCATCCATATTTCATTGATTGTGATCCTTTAAACTTACACTTCCCAGCCTGTTAGCGTTCAGAGGAACTACAATGTATGTAGGAAACACGGCTAGGAAGAGCGTTATATGTATAGAAAATCTTCTTCCTTAAATGTTTTCATCACAATATATAATATAATCGTTATCTTTTTAATTTATTAATTACTATATCCTTTATTTTTTTATTTACATATAACATACTCGTATATTTTAACAAAACTTTTATAAACATATTATTTATATTATTTTATCTGTACAATCATATTTGTAACCGAATTCAAAAGAGGAGGTTTCTTTATATTTCTGTATGTATGTTAGCAAGTACTACAAAAACAGATCCTATAATATTATAAATAAACAATTTAATTTAGAATTGGTTGATAAAAAAATGCCGATATAATATACGTATACGGAATATAAATTATAAAATGATTTTGATCCGGCTCATCTTATCTTGTAGACCATCACCAAAAGCTATCTTCAGAGCATTCTCCGTGATATTCTGCGGTGACAGCAGTTTGTTTGTGAGCAGATTGTCGATGAGCTTCACAGAGGTTATAATTTATTTTATGTAAAAGATTGTTTTTTTATTATTTTACACATTGAACTCAAATTATCACATTCTTTTCTTAAATGTTAGTAGATGAGACAATAAATATTTTAAATTGATTGACAGTTCAATTCAAACAACGTTTTTAAATATGGAACATTAATTTAAATTTCCTGAAATCATGTGTCGTGGGTTATTTCATAAATAGCTATTCGTTCAATCTTAAGAGTAAAAGATACTTTAGTTATTAACTCACAATAAAAGTAAGATTATTTCCTTATAACATATACATATAAACTTAAAATAGATATAAAAAATAAAGAGAAGACTATATAATTTAGTTTTGAATTCTCGTCACGAACTTGGTAGGATAGTAACATCCTCTCACAGAGTATCGATGTAATGAAACTAGGAGAGTTGAGTCCGGCAACGATAAGAGCCGAAAGTTTTGAATTCCATTTACAATATTCTGGGTTTCGACAAATTATTAAAACAAATAACAACAGCGGACTTTACTTGTTTTATTATAGATTACAAAACATCGTCGTTTTTGTATTTTAAAAAATAACCTCATAAGCAATGCTTTCTCATATATCTTGTATGTATAGACAGCGACTTACATTTTTATTTTATATAACTGGAAAAACATATATTAAACACATACAACACAAGTAAGCGAACTTTGAAGGCTGTAGGGCAGGACGCGAATCTGGTCTGGGCTAACTCTAGACAATGTACAACTTGTTAATATCCAGTCTAAGCTAAACCTTATTTCGTATGGTTTATTATATAGATCTCAAGTTAACTTTCATTGGTTAAAAAAAATTCACAATGTCATACAATGCTTGTACACGCTCTCCAAAATATATCCTATAAAATTCAAAGAGGCTACATATTTTTCACCTATACTCTATTTAATCTCGCCTAACCCTGGAACCTTCTGAAGAAACTTTATAACTAAACTAAGACTAATCATATTCATAACTTAACACAATTGGTTCAGATGTAAATATTACGTTGTTAATTTAACGTATAGGCAAACTTAGGCACAGACCCCGAAGAACGCCTGCATTGACATCCATTGACACATACTGAATAGAAGACTCTCTTTTAAAAATCTATTGTCACATTTCTCTATCTCTGTTTATGTTAACTAGCATATGTTTTTGAATATTTAGGTTTACAAAATGCTAAAAAAAACACTACAGAAATGTCTTTCAAAGGTCAAATAACGCAGTGAAATAAAATATATTACCGTCGAGACAAACTAATTTATAATACTATATAATGTGAGAGCTAGCAAGATTATTATACGTTCAAATAGATGAAGAAAAATTTCACAGAGCTGGTGTTAAAATAGCAGATGAACTTATAAAGTAATTACTATAAGTTTCACGTAACTTTTGGATCCGGATAATAGTTTATTTCAAATAGCATTTATGAATATCACTTTGTTTTATAGGGTTTTCCATTAAGGGCGCTTGATCTTTGAAATGCAAAAAAAAATACATGTAGGAAAGATATTTGCAAATTTTTTTTTTTATTTGGAAGGTCTATCGACCCCATTATGTATGGAATATGACATCATTCAAATGACCGCCACGGCTTCGGTTGGTGGCGCGCACACGAAAGGTCCAATTTTCGATGACTCTGGCGCACAAATCGGGCTGTATTTGATCGATGGCGTGGCGTATGTTGACTTTGAGGGCATCGGTGGTTTGCGGCTTGTTGGCATAGACCTGCGACTTAAGAAAACCCCACAAGAAAAAGTCCAGCGGGGTCAAATCGCACGATCTCGGTGGCCAGTTCACGTCGCCTCCGCGCGAGATGACCATGTCCAGAAATTGCTCGTGCAGAACTTCCATCGTAGCGTGTGCTGTGTGGCACGTAGCGCCGTCCTGTTGAAACCACATGTTGTCCAGATCCATATTCTCGATTTCAGGCCAAAAGAAGTTGGTTATCATCGACCGGTATCGCTCACCATTGACGGTGACGGCCACACCATTATCGTTTTCGAAAAAATACGGACCAATCACGCCTCCGGCCCAAAATCCGCACCAAACAGTCACTTTCTGCGGGTGCATTGCCACTTGGTGAACCTCGTGTGGATTGGTCTCGTCCCAAATACGGCAATTTTGCTTGTTGACATAGCCATTCATCCAAAAATGCGCCTCGTCGCTGAAGATGATTTTTTTGCCAAAATCGGCGTCAACTTCCAACTGCTCTAATGCCCAGTCAGCGAACACACGGCGCTGTCTATGGTCATTAACCTTGAGCTCTTGGGTCAGCTGGATCTTGTACGGGTGCAGGCTCCAGTCGCAACGCAAAATTCGCCAAGTTGTCGTCTGCGAAAGGCCGAGTTCCTGTGCGCGACGCGGAATTGACTGCCGCGGGTTTTCGAGGACACTGTCGCGCACAACGGCGATATTCTCGGCAGATCTCGCGTTACGTTGACGCACGGGAACCGGCTGATTGTTAACTGACCCGGTTGACTCGAATTTGTCCACCAATCGACGGATAGTCGACTCGGCAGGACGATCATCGCGACCGTAAAACGGGCGAAGTGCGCGGAACGTTGCTCGAACTGAAGACCCATTTTCATAAAACAATTTTATGATTTGCACGTGCTGCTCGACACTGTAACCTGCCATGGTGGTTTGGGAGGACGGAATGAATATAACACACTGCATTTGACAGCTGTCACTCAAACAACATGGCCGCAATCAGCTGTCAAAGTTCAAGCGTCCCTATTGGAAAACCCCATATTTATCTCTCTCTCTATCTCTCTCTCTCTCTCTCTTCAGCCATGTGAGGTCCACATGTTTTATATGTGAAATAAATTATTTTCTTGTAAATCAGTTGTTGAATCTTTTGTTAAAAAAAGGAAGACGAATAAAAATAACAATATCACACACCAAGGACTGAAAGCCTTATACTTAATGTTCAGAAAGAGGTCATATATCCGTGGCAACTAATTGTGACGTTTACCTTTTCATAGATTAAACGTATAACTCTGTTTAATTTTTATTCAACCATTTTAGATGAGCTGGTTTCCATTTACACAAAGTATTTGTCGCAAAAGGTTGATGCTACATTTAGTTTAATTTGGCCCTTGTTATTTTTGCTTTGGCATTTAATTTTGTTTTCATATTGATAATGAAGTTAGAGCTAGATTTGGTACTTTTGTTTTTCATTTAAGCTGTGACTTCATAGTATTTTGACTGTTGACTCTCAATCCAATGTTCGTGACATTGACAATTTAAATTCGGTTATACGTTATCACGCTGGCACTAAGACGGTTTGATTGATAGAGAAGTAAAACAAAAAGATTGGGTTACAAGAAAGAGACTATAGGCTGCAAGGTATCAACGATTTTGTAAATTAAAAAGTTGCGTTATATGTACGTTGTATTTTAATTCTCATATGTTGAGGGAACTATACCAAAAAAATAATAATTAAGAGGTATAAAAATTGAAATATGACTGTTAACTTTAAAATTAAACCTGACGTGACAGGAATGTACATATTTGTTCCAAACTAGACATAAAGGGCTTTAGTAACTGAATACTAATTAAGGAAGAAGGTTCATCATAAGTTAGTTTGTAATAAACATCTCTATATTAGGTTTTCCTTATATATGTATATATATATATATATATATATATATTATATATATATATTTAATATATATATATATATATATATATATATATATATATATATATATATATATATATATTCATTTTATTTTCAGAGAGATATTTTAATTAAACGTACATACATATATTAAAATAATTTTATTATTATACACACCGTCCTTATAACTAACGGACACCAATATATTGAACGTAATATAATTTTAAACTAAGTGATTTCCGTAACGGATGGCAGACAGTAAATAATCGTTTATCAAACAGACAGCCGCAGACGAAAGTGTACACAAAAAGGGGGACCTTTTTTAGGTACCGTACATATTAAAACTTTATATTTTACGGTTGTTTTAGTAAAGCATCAGTACCACTTTTTTGTGCAGTTCGTCCTATTTATTAAAATACATATAACATTCATCCATTATAATTATCTATGGAACTTATCTTTTTGTTGGTCAACACGTGAGTTCTGGGGTATAGACACTTAATTTCTAAATAGATTTCTTGAATTGTTTGACATTTTAAACTAGTACATAAAGTCTGTACATCGTAACTGATCGTACTGTAAGTGTCACTATCCAAGCTGTTTCTTGTAAAGTAATCGAGTAATGGGAAAATAATAAATTAAATAGAACATCCGAAAATCGTAATTTATTTTAATGTGTAGGTACTAATGGGAAACCTAAGATATAATATTGGAGGCTTGCAGGATTTTTAAGGTACAGTATATTTTTTTATGTAACGCTATCATTATTATTATTTCTTTAAGATAGTGGTCTGCAAACAGTTCAATGTGGTTGTCAAAACTTGATGTATGGTCACGCTGGCACTAAGACGGTTTGATTGATAGAGAAGTAAAACAAAAAGATTGGGTTACAAGAAAGAGACTATAGGCTGCAAGGTATCAACGATTTTGTAAATTAAAAAGTTGCGTTATATGTACGTTGTATTTTAATTCTCATATGTTGAGGGAACTATACCAAAAAAATAATAATTAAGAGGTATAAAAATTGAAATATGACTGTTAACTTTAAAATTAAACCTGACGTGACAGGAATGTACATATTTGTTCCAAACTAGACATAAAGGGCTTTAGTAACTGAATACTAATTAAGGAAGAAGGTTCATCATAAGTTAGTTTGTAATAAACATCTCTATATTAGGTTTTCCTTATATATGTATATATATATATATATATATATATATATATATATATTTAATATATATATATATATATATATATATATATATATATATATATATATATATATATTCATTTTATTTTCAGAGAGATATTTTAATTAAACGTACATACATATATTAAAATAATTTTATTATTATACACACCGTCCTTATAACTAACGGACACCAATATATTGAACGTAATATAATTTTAAACTAAGTGATTTCCGTAACGGATGGCAGACAGTAAATAATCGTTTATCAAACAGACAGCCGCAGACGAAAGTGTACACAAAAAGGGGGACCTTTTTTAGGTACCGTACATATTAAAACTTTATATTTTACGGTTGTTTTAGTAAAGCATCAGTACCACTTTTTTGTGCAGTTCGTCCTATTTATTAAAATACATATAACATTCATCCATTATAATTATCTATGGAACTTATCTTTTTGTTGGTCAACACGTGAGTTCTGGGGTATAGACACTTAATTTCTAAATAGATTTCTTGAATTGTTTGACATTTTAAACTAGTACATAAAGTCTGTACATCGTAACTGATCGTACTGTAAGTGTCACTATCCAAGCTGTTTCTTGTAAAGTAATCGAGTAATGGGAAAATAATAAATTAAATAGAACATCCGAAAATCGTAATTTATTTTAATGTGTAGGTACTAATGGGAAACCTAAGATATAATATTGGAGGCTTGCAGGATTTTTAAGGTACAGTATATTTTTTTATGTAATGCTATCATTATTATTATTTCTTTAAGATAGTGGTCTGCAAACAGTTCAATGTGGTTGTCAAAACTTGATGTATGGTCTTTGGATATGGTTTAGATACTGTAGTCTCTTAACATAGGTTTCGTTTTTCGTCTATCAATATAGGTTCGGTTCAACGTGTATTTGTAAAAATAACTTTTTGTAAGCCGTGTAGAGCCATGTTATGTTTTATTTCATTTTATAATGGTAACCTTGACGCTAATCAAATCATAAAATTTAAATAATTTAATCATCAACATGATACATAGATAATTTTCAAAAATAATCGTAACGAGAAAAACATTATGAAGACCTTTCTTCTAAATATTTTTTTAACGTTCCTTTAAAAAGCTATGTAATAAGTTGGGTCTTAATGTCAATTTTGTACTAAATTTTGTCTGAAATAATTAATCAGAAATACAAAATATCTAAAATTAGCTGTGATACCAATTTCATTAAACTCGGTTATATTTATGACATCGATTTATTGTGACTAATATTTTTTCGTTATCTCACAATCTCAATTTATACCATTGATAATTTATTTATCTGCCTTAAAAAACAGTTTCCTAATTTGGTTATTATCTTTTCTCTTTATTTCCTTATATATTGTGTTACATAAAAACGTATTTTTACAATCCCAACAAATCTCAATGCGATCCACGTTCGCAGAACATGTTTAAAATAATTGAATCAAATCGAAGTCGTGACAAGTTGATGAAGAAAAGCGTTAAGGCTCTTGAAGATTTTGTTATACATACTTTTATTTACAATAATTTGAAAATTAAATTTTGCCCTTATTTAATTTATATAAAATATTTATTTTCTCTTCAATGTATATAAGTAGATACTTATAATTTGGACTCTAAATCTTACAGTTTCATGTTTTATGGTATATTTAATTATGTTTCATTTAGTTACTTCTTCTCAAACTCCAACTGCTTTTCCTATAATAAAATTAAATGACTGTGATCCTAAAATATAAAGAATTATGCGTCAATCTGCATAATTTTATAAGTATCATTATTACGAAGATCTCTATAAAACAGTGTTTCAGTGTTTTATGTCCATTGCTTTCGTAATGTTACTCAAGTAATTTGTGAACAGACTCCATAAAAACCTCACCAAACAAGATGATTACTTAAGCTCAAGACTTGGTACAGTTTCTTTATGTATACTAATCTCATTGATATATAATTTATAATATTTTCTAAGTATATATATATATTTTTATATTCCTTTCATAAATACTATCTTTTTGATTTGTTCATTGAAATAGAGTGCTTTAGGACTATTATGATGGATACGTATGAAACAACACATAATCCCAGAGGATATTTTTTCGTGGGCCTTTAGACCAGATATATTTATGTATTCGCGAATTTTAAAGCGCGTTGTAATAATAAAGCTTACGGATTTGTACGCGGTAGAAGTGGGAGCGAGAGGTATTACTGCAAAATCTCTCTACAACCTACTAAAAGACTTGAGCCTGTCCAAAACTTATATCAATTAATTTTTGGAACGTACTTCGAAGGCAACCCCAGTAGGTTATTTTCAAATTTGGTTAGATAGAGAGAGGAGCTTGGACGGTGGAGGTAAGCGTTTAACGCGCGTCAGATAGGGCTCTTAAACCTACACCTGGGTAGCAAGTCCCAGGCACTGTTGAAGCTCAATCTCCCTGCTACGTTGGACCCGGCACACGCACGGTGAACGCTCTGAATGCTGAGAGGTCTCGTCTTATTATAATCGTGTGTATATATATATATATTAATAAGACAATGTACATGTGAAGTATATGATGGGATACTAACACCGTGTCACCAAAAATCGATGTAGTAAAGCTGGTCTAGATTCTCTTTACTGAATAATGAGCATGAAGATGAAAAAACATTTTGACTTTCTTGTTTTGTAGTATAATTTTCCTTAAAAATCCGCTGATTAAAAGTATTACCACGTATTATATTCTAATTTTACATAACACAATAACATATATATAATGTATGTACATTACATTTGACTAACATATTTTCATATTACATGGACTTCACAGTTTTTCTTTCTGTTGAAAGTAGGATAAAGATATTAAAACACGGCACTAAGATGAAAACCAATGCAATAACTTAAATGTAAGAATAAGTTAGAAGCATATAAGTTGACATCCACTGCCACTCGCTATTCCAAAATCATGTGCAACCTTTTCCTTTAACTTAGAAGTTCCACCGTTTACATTATAAATGAGGAAACTTTAGATTTCATCCAATTGATTCCTTTTAAACCTCTTATCCGTAAATTCATATGTCCCTATATTCTTACTTTGAAACACACAATTAAAAAAAAATTGTAGACATACATTATAAGTCATACTTTCTTATGAAAGTAATTACTTACATGCGAAGGCCACTACAAAAATATTTATTTACTCCAAAGTTATAAGTGCCAACCACAACACGGCCAATCTAAAACAACTCATTCTAACACAAGTTTCATAATTATTTCCCTCAAATTACTGGGAACTATTTCCTAACGCCAATCCACCTTAAGTTTTATATGAAAATATTAGAAACTAGTTAAAAAGTATTCTACTTTTACTGCTTATATAAGTTTGTTACAATTTAAACTTGGTTATTTCAGATACAAAGTTTATTCAGCGTCTAAACAGAGACGAAAATAAAAATACATTTAGTTGTAACATTATAAATGTATTTTAGACTTGATTCACAGTGAAAGCTATGAACATTGTACATAAAAAAATAATTTATTTCATTCATAAGTACAGACTATTACATAATTAAAATAGCCCCGATGTTTTCATTCCCCCTGTACTGTAAACAAAATCATAAAAAATGTATTCAATCAGATTATTGGAAAATAACTCACTACAATACTAAATATTTCAAATTATTTTTAATCATAATCATCGAAAAACTTAAATGGTTTTCGTGTTATCAACTAGTTTGAATTATTTATTTTAATCAAAATGGAATATATAAATAACTCTATTTTGTAGATATTCAGAAACAGATATCGCTTCAAACCTGTTATTTTTTGCATACGGTATTCTGAAGGATCTGTCTGTCCAAGTATACTACGTGAATGGGTGAAATATGCACTCTACTTTAATTTTGAGAGCTTTCGCATTTCCAAATAATGATTTTTTCTTGCATATGAGAGAAGAAAAAGGTTTAAAGAACATTTCCAATTTTACAATTGGATATTTCAAAGCAACCAATGTTTCAAAGCATACACTTTGAACAAATATTGTATCAAATATATTTTTTGCATTTTAATAAAGAGATATTCAGAAATAAATTGTGTACTTAAAGATGTCAAAAATTTTATGTTATATAAAAAATATATTAATATTAAAAGTATGTTAATTTAAACAATTTTCTTTATCATTCTTCAATCATTTTAAAGTTCATAAATAATAATCAACAATTCCGTGTATTCCTAGCGCTCATCTGTATAACAAAAATCAACCGGAAATATTGTTTGTTGAGGTGCGACAAAAATAGAGGTACAAAGAGACGAACCTCTGAGGAACCCTGACCGGCACTGTTTCAGACGAGCGGCCATTAACAACTACACTTAAAGCGCAGTCCCACAAAAGTTCAAAATCCAAAATAACAGACCACTGGATAAGTTAGAAAGCTTACCAAAGCAGCTAGCGTGTCAGATATGTGGAAAACTTTCGACACGTTAATGGTAGCTGATAAATTTTCGTCGTTGTTTTCTAGATCTATAAGCCATAAACGCCTACTAATTGGGCGAAACTCATGTCATTCACGCATAAGATCATTTTCTTCAAAGTGGCACGGGGCGTCCTTTATAAAAAATAAGTTTTACAATCTTAAAGAGTATGGAAGCAATTGAAATTGAACGATAATTAGTAGGATCCACTTGGTATTTTCTCTTGGATACAGTTTGATACTATTATGTTAAAACACGTTCTCAGTTCTTGTTTATTAGCTAAAGAAACTTCTGTCAAAAATAAATTTAATTAGTTATTATGCGTTTTTCATGGTAAAGGCGTGAATTTTCTGGAAAGGTAAGGGAAAAGTGTTACTTTCTCCATTCATGTATGGCCCTAATCTCCCGTCAGGTTCTGTGGCTGTGAGGACTGGCCGAAGTCTATCTCGACAGCTTTGCCTAAGGGCAAAAAAACTCTAATGCCACAAGGTTGAACAGAGGGTTTCATGCCATAATGATGTATATGGTTTAGATAAAAGCTCTCTTTTTTAATCTAACATACAGAGCTTTGCGATTTTGGTGTTCGGGTTGAAAGTTGAACAAAGTCTTTAAATTACAACCCAACCAACATCACCAAACTCGCCGTGCCTTGTGGGCTTGATGTGGAGACTGAAAAACCGTTCGGGTCCGCTAAATCCCACAGAATTTCCTTTCGCCCAGTTGCCAGCCGACGCAATGCAGCTACCCAGGAATTAGACATGGTCAGCGTAGAGGCCTATTGGGTATGGCTATTCTACTAAATAAACTTTCTTCTGACAACAGGTTGTCAGTGGACCTTAAGACTTCTTCGGATCCGACTACACTTGATAACGGAACTGCCGAAACAACAAAATTCTTTTCGTTTTGCACTCGGCTCAAATTTGACGACGGCAGTTCATATCCCATTCAATGTCAATAAGCTCCATCAGACAACATGCTGGAACCTGACGAGTGGCTCAAGGACATAACTTTGTCTGAAGATTGATCACTTTACTGGTGGCCGATGTTATGGCCTCCGACTTAGTTGAATAAAAGAGACTGTTATATGTAAAAGTCTATTAACAGTAAGGAATAAATATTGAATAACATTAAAATAACTGTTTATATAATTTAGATAACGTATCCAAAAACAAAAACCATAACAACTTTTAATTACTTGGTGATAATATGAACTATAAAAATGAGAGCCCAATGAATTAAAACGCCAGAAGGCGTATAATGTACATTGTCTGAGATAATGAGAAAAATAATTATAAATAAATGGAAAGTAAGTGATGTAGAAAAAACATTAACCCGTTATGTTTTTCATAGACTTTAGGAACAGTGCGAGTATTTACTTTATATTATTTTATTCGATGCTGAACGAGCCAATAATATATCTCTTGTAAGGTATAGAAAACATCCAAATAGTCCAGTCAGTCACGCAGCGTTGAGCAGTTCATTTTAGTGATCTAAGACTTTCGCGAGTATTCATTTAAATGGAACTAATATTTTCGGATTCCTAGGCTGTATTTTATTATTTTTAAAACTACATACTCTTGACGTGTACGTTACTTTGGAGCAACCGTCATCATGGGCAGAAGACATTTCGTTTCGATAATATTTGTTTCATGTAAATGGCTATTGAAACTTAAAAGTCAAGTTGGTCCTGTACGAAGGTCAGTCTAGACTCTGTATAAGCGTCAAATTAACAACGATCAAACCACTTGAAATCAGATACCATATTAACAAGATCTACGACAGTATTATGTTAAAACTAGTTTTTGCCTGCGACTTCGTCTACGTAGAGTCCGGAAGTAATTTCAAAACCAGCTGTGATATCTATAGTTTGCGTGACGTGACTTCAAACACAATATAACTATTATGCCTTGATCCTATTGTAAATGTACAGAAGTTCGAAAAAAAAAAAAAAAACAAAAGTCGTGGTGGCCTGGAGGTTAAAGGACCGCCTCTCATGCGTGAGGGCGCGGGTTCGAAACCTGGCAAGTACCAATGTGATTTTTCATAGTCATATGTACTTTCTAACAGTATTTAGACACCACTGACGAACGGTGAAGGAAAACATCGTGAGGAAACCTGGACTTATAATTTCAAATTAAGAGTTTGAAATCGCCAACCCGTCTAGAGCAAGCGTGGCGATTAATGCTCAAACCTTCTCCATGCGAGAAGAGGCTTATGCTCAGCAGTGGGCTTCCGATAGGCTGATGATGATGATGATGATGATGAATATTATAACAATAAATATTGACGTCAGGACGTAAAGCATATTATTTTATGATATATCCTTCTTATAACATTCAATAATTAACACATATACAACAATAAAAAGGTGCTCAAGTGCTGCCATCTCCTCAAACCTGTTATCAAACTCCGTTACTCGTATAGTCGCTGCAATAAATAAATTGACATGTTGTAGAAAACTTTAAAAATGTTTAGTCCCGGTTAACAATAACTGAGTCTAAGTAATTATAAATGCTTAAACTTCGATGTTCATTCTTTGCAAATTTAATCCATATTCATGAAAATACAAAACAGTAAACTGCTCTTTAATTTTCGTCCTTTAAATTGTAAATAATACATAAATTATGTATAAATAAATATGTATTTACATATATGAATAGTTGACACCTCACATTTGAGCCTTAACGAGATTAGTATGGCTCCCAAACAGCTGAAGCAGAATATGTTATGGTCGGAGTCAATTTGGAACATAAACATTTATATTGCTAGCTCCTCTTGCCTTATACGAGACAGTCATTTTTTTTTCTTATATTGTTTCATTTATTTATTTAGGTTTGTTTTTCTTAAGCATAGAATATATCGATCTATAATTTTATTTACATCTAAAATTTTAAAGTCAGATAGTAAAACAATCTCCGTAAATTTATAATATCGCAGGAATTACATTAATCACGAAAATTATAATCCTTTATCAAATATTCGTAATGTAGGCGTATTCCCGAAGTATTGTTAAATTTATGTTTCAGCATTTTCATAGTAGTTTTTTTTCTTTAACAAAAACATTAGATAATGTATATATATATATATATATATATATATATATATAGAAATTTCGTAGAAGAATTTCGTATATTATTATATTTGGTATGAACAAAAACTTCAATCGCAACTTGGGTTTTTAAATTGAGCTAGTAATAATTCAAAGAATGTATTAAAATTTACGTCAAAAAAGATTCCCAGAGGGGAAATGCAATTTGCATAAAAAAGTCACAATATGGCCGTCACATTGAACGAATCCGTGATTTGTATCACATTTGATAGTTTTATGTATTGACCGTACATTTTATAAGTGACATTGAGACTTAATATTTTTTATATAACGTCATTGAAATCGATTACTATTTGGTGGAATGAATAATGAAAATATGTTAATATATAATTAAATGTACTTAGCATTAAATCTTTCGTCACGTTGGGTATATTTAGAGTTTTTCGGAAAGGGATATGTTACACATATGAGTAGTTGTAAGGGATATATCACAAAATTCATTTTATAATAAAAAGTTTGAATAAGGAAGTTTCTATATTAATCAAAAAATAAAACGAATGACTTAAAGTAAAACTTATATATATATATATATATATATATGTATGTACAATAAATATGTATGTCGCAACTGATTTTTTTAAACATTTATCCCTAGCAAATTGATATGTAATTTTTATGCACATTAAGTATGTATTTTGTACAAATATTAGGTCCTTACATATGAAATTGACGTTTTGTCGTACTGGCCACTTTTATCTCAAATATCTCTTCTTAATTTAAGAATTCTAATTTTAAATATGTGCAGCTATTTACTCACGCATTTGTTTTTCGAAAACCGTAATCCTAAGGTATTTCCATTTTTGGTTTTCTCTTTGCATCTATCAGTTTACTAAATGGAAAACTTTATGTATCTCACTATTTACAAGGAAGACATATATATATATAGATACTGCTGCTACTGATATTCCAATTTCAATGTACAATCATAACTGGACCAAATATAATTTACGTCGTGTTTTCCTACCGGTTGGCAGACTATAAATAATCCTATATCAAACAGACAGCCGAGGGCCGAATGTTTATATAGAGCTCCCCTTATACGTTTTTAAAGTTTATTCGCCAAAAATATAAAAGCAAACAGCCAGGAAACTGTCACCCGAATTATGACGTATATTTAGCCCCTTTACTAAATATTAAGATTCAATTATAAAGTCATGATCTCTATGTGACTTGAATGCGACGTTTTTCTTTTACCTGTAAAAATAGTGGAACTTATATTAAATTTTTTCGACCATATCATTGCTTGGATTTTTTTCAGAAATCAATAAAATTTCCAGACGATCAGAGGATAGACTCGGTAATATTCTCGTTTAACAAACTTTAATTTCGTAACTTGGGCTTTTTAATTATTATTATTTTTTTAATTTTTAAGAATTTTATGTCTGATTATATTTCATTGGGACTTTTCAAAATTCTTAATTCTAAAAACAATATAATTATAAACATACTTAAAATTACATTTTATCTCCTATTTCTTACAAAACAACCATCATTCTCAGCAGTTTAAAGAATTGAATAAGAAGCATGAAGCCAAAGATATTGAATTTAAATTATGACAATTGGCAATCAAACACATTTGCTCCAATCGATAGCATTACTAAAACAAAGTCTCACTCTACATGACTTTAAGTAAAATGGCTGTAGGTAAGGTCATAAATAAATTATTTTTAGTAGCGCATAAAATCGTTAGAATACTTAAAAATAAACTTATATTCGATTTTAACATCCAATATGTCATCTTACATATTACATATTTAATTCAATCAACAAGCAAGCGAAGAAAAGTGGAAGCTAAATAAAAATGAGTAATTGACCGACTTCAAAAAAGGAGGAAGTTCTCAATTCGTCTGTATTTTTTTGTGTTTGTTACGTCATAACTTTCGACTGGGTGACGCGAATGTAAAGGTTTTTTATTATTTGAAAGCTAGTGCTTCTTTTAAACACGTGTTCACGATATCATTAATGTTATGATTTACGCTTAACATAGAAATATAATGAAACTATGTTTTATTCTGCACTGTATATTTGTATTTTACAATTACTTAACGGTAATCGAACCGTCGAATAAAATGTAAAATAAAATAATAATAAAACCCCTTACCATATCCAAAAATCTGGGTTTCATATATAATTACCATGCGATAGGGATATATTTTAAACATAATAAAAGGTAATTGAAGCTAAATTATTTATTTATCTCTTCATTTATAATGTGTAGTGAGACTAAACCGTTATACCATTTAAAAGAAAGAAGAAAAAAACACGTAATTTAGATCTAAATTCGTATCATGAACTCAGGGGGTGGTACCACCCTCTCTCGACAGATCGATAAGAAGAATCACATAGTTGCGGTTTGAGTTAAGACACGAAAGTTCTATCGCCTGTATTGTAGTTCCTTATAACCTTCTATCGGGATCCAAAAACTAAAAATACCTTAAAGTACTATTTTTCATTAATTTTATATCTAAAAGAGAACATATATATAAAAACAATCATTAAATTTTATCTAAATCTTATAAATCAAATCTTATAAATTTTTTATAAGAGAGTTTTTAAAAAACTTAATTTTTACCATAGTTTTGCTTATTTAAAGAATTACAAAGAGAAAAAGTTCCTTGCACATACGATGGCATTAAATAAGCATTATTACAGTAAGTAAAATATTATTAGAAGCAACTGTATTTAACTCGATTCTACTTACTATTTGAAAGTAATTAACAGTTTTGATCTTTGAATTAGAGCTTTTCGAGCACGTAAATGCTACGTGAGAAAATTCCATACAATTAAGTCATTTTAAATCTTAAAAAACAATATTTTGATATATGTAAAGCTTTAAAAAAACAAATTACCACTTAATGTTTTTAATAATTGTACTGTCTTATTATAAAATTATTTTTTCATTGACTTGATGACTTCACTTTTAAATTACATACGCTGACTAGAAAAAAAGACAATAAGAGAATTCTATCACGATATTTTTATGTAATATTTATTGCAAAAAAAAATATTTAATTTATATTTTGATCTATACAAATAATGACTTTTTGTTGAAAAAGAAAACAAGTCCATGTACTTGTATTAAATTATAACAATGTATTTATATATCTATAACACTTTTTTTAATTCTTTTTTTCCCAATTATTTGGTCAACAATGTTTGGTATCAATTTATATTTCTGTTTATGTTTTACACAAAATACTTTAGAAAAACCAAATTTCGTAACAAGCGTATGTGTGTACATACAATGTTACATTTTCATGTTTATTAACAAAAACAAAATCCGTTTTAAATATATTGAGAAACATGACAAGTAACTCACATGAACATTAATTAATTTCGATTATTTATAACACTACGAAATTTTGTTTCGTTTTGGTTAGTTTCTTTGGATTGATTGGGTCCAGCACAAAAAGCACTCTCTTGAAACTTCCTTTCAAGACGCTTGTCCTGATCCCGAATCTATGATTACCTTATAAAATACTTCATTGAACTTTCAGAGGAATAGAAAAGTTGATAGCTGCAGTGAACCTCTTATCATCGAAACGAAAGTTCTTCAAAACAAAACATTCATCCGATAACTATGACTAATTAGCAGTCCACAGCCATGATTTCTCCTCAATAATTTCTGGCCTGCTTATAAAATTATTAGTAAAGTAGCCTGCGGCATTTATTTACCGATAAGACTTGGAACTTCTGATAAAATATTATCATAAAAAAACTTTCAGGGAATCCTTAAAGGTTTTCTCAGGCAAAAGACGTTTATTTTTTGTTATTTTATAAAGTAAAAAACATTGGCATTTATAATATCAGTTAAGTTACAATGTTCATAAAACCATTTTACCGACTTTGGAATGAAGTCATATTCTCGAGGTCTACGGAATGCGCCTTTTTTCTTATCGCAGGATAAAACGTAGAGCTAATATTACATTTTTGTTTCAACCATTTCATTATGAGGTTTTTTGCTCACAAAATTATATCTGTAGCAAAAGATTTGCTGTTATTTTTAGACTTTTATTATTCCGATTTCCATTTTGTATCTTCTTTAATTAAATTAATAGTTTCATTCCATATTTAACAATATGTCTCACAGTGAATGCACAATATTTTAATTCATTTTAATTTAGATTTTAAGCAACTTATGACGACTAATTAATAGTTCAAGTAAAAAGTGTTTATCTTAAAAGACTTCTCCTGTCAACGAACTTTAAATATTTTGGGGTAGTTTCAAACTCTATTATGTAATACTCTATTCCATTGCGTAGAGTCCATATTAATAAATAAATTTAACCTTATTAGCGTATGTGCCTACTGTTGCTTGAGTTTTAAATGTTGGAATAGTGTTTTCGTTTTCACGTTAATGAATTTATGTAACAGGAAATTAAATATTTATATGAGTCGTTCGAATCACGTACGCTGATGTTAATTATCGTTGAAAGTCAAGTAACGTTACTTTAAAACTCAAGTTATTTATCGTTATTAACTGGAAAAATTTCTTTGTAGATTGATTTGAACCTAATTATTAACAATAATCTCATATACCTCAGGGAGATAAATAAATTATTTATACAAGTAATGCAAGTGGTTAAGTTAAAAATCGATCAATAAATTAAACGAATTAAATAGAGTTAAAATGCGAGCAGTAAAAGAATCCTCGAAGATATTATAAGTTAAATCAGCGTCACCCTCGCTGTCAGTCAACTTACCTTATGATTCAGAACCAATATATTAAACAAAATGTAAATGAGAACTGCGTGGCTGCCTGCCGATTGGCAGACAATTAATAATCGTTTATGAAACAGACAGCTTCTGGCCGAATGTTTATACAAAGAGGTTTCAAGCATTTTTAATGTTTATATCCATATCTGTTTTTCAGACATGGCAAGAAACTTTTTTAAACTTTTTCCAGCAATATATAAATAACGGAATATAAAAAATAACATAGCTTTTGTAACAAATATAATAATAATACAAAAAAATATGTATATTGAAAAAAAAATAACAAATACGAATATTGGTAAAAGTTATTGAACGATATTTATATAGATAAAATTTTATGTGTCACTAAATTTAACTGTAGAATGACTCCATCAACGGGAAAAGAGGAATTCCATCTTTATTGCGGGGATTATATCTCAAAGGATATATATACCACCTCGACTCAGTTAACTTGCTCGTATGACGTCATAAATACCTTAATTGACTTTTACCTATTGCAATACGTTATGATACGCTCTTCTAGAAAATGAAATATTGAATATTCACATACCTTATCGGAAACCAGTAATAGTAATTCCAATAAAACTATGTTTTACGGATTTACTACTAGACTTCGTTGTTACATTTTATCCGACCAAGGGCGGATGGGATTAAAGAATCTATTTGTAATTCTTTTTTATCTACTTTCAAAGATTTATAATTTTTTTTGCTTAGTGCTGTCAATGTACACGGATCTTATATTTCTGATGACGGGTTGGTAGATAATTTACAACCGTCTTCTTTTTTTTTCTATTTCAAAAGCCTTGCGTATTAACGTGGCTTAATATCTGTCGTCAAAAATAAGAAACCTATTTATTTTAAGAAAGAAAAAAATAATGCAATCCCTTAAATTCTTATAAATAATCTGCTAAAATACTAGCCATCAATGTAATAATTTAGTTAAAAAGACATAACTATTTATGGTACGGCATATTAGAATGGAGGGCCAACCTTAATTTTCCATTACAAAACATGAAAAATTCTAAATTAACATCATTAGGGATAATTCTAAATTAAAATCTTTTAAGTCATCATTAAATCCAGAAAAAAAACATTAACACGAGAAAAAAACATGTTATAATATAAAAAAAATATCTCTAGCTTTTATCAAAATGTAAACTGGTTTCCAGACACATTTATGTTAACGATCTGTTTGTAGGAAAGTTAAACGGCCCTTAATGTTGTCTTTTCCCGTCGCAGCGTTATTTGTTTGATATTTAGGATGATAAATTCAAACAAATGATAGTAATCAGCATTTAAATTTATTTATATCCTCTATCCAAACTAATCTTCACAACTTATGATCGGTTTTTTGGAGAGTCAGCAGACGGACACATTAAGATTAATTTTTAATAGAGAGGCCCAATTATATCAAAATGTAACGTCAAGAAAATGTGATGTCTTGTTGCGTGTATCAAAAATAACTATATTTCGCTTCGCTAACGTTTCTTTGAACAGTTACAAAAAACAATTCATCCGACATCCAACTTTTTTTTAGAAATTCGAAAGAAACGGTCATCAGTGCAAAGAAAGCCGTGGAATGGATCAGGGAGGAAGACACAGGTAATACACTGCATTTAAGAAGCCTGGGAAAGAAAATATCACAATATGCTTACCAACTCGTCCAGCCACAAGGTCATGTGGAAGGATACGGCCAATTCTCTTACCTGAAACAAACCACTGTCGTGGAAATGCCTGACATAACCCGAGACATCCCTTACATCCCTTTAGGAATATAGGATAATCCTTCGAAGCGTCATAGTTGCATTTCACTAAAACCATGATACCAGAAAACTACCTCCGTAATCTCCTAGACTCTAGGACGTAGAGGGTTAATATTAAAACTTTGACGGAGCATAAAAAATGTATATACCCAATCGGTATAAAATAAAACAAAATTAAACATTCACTATCTAATTCAAAAGGCAGAGATTTTACTTAAAAAGAACTCTCAACTGAACTACCTTATCTTTATCATATATAACATTTATGCAGTGAGCGGAATCATTGCTTCAGCAGAGAACCTCTCCAAGGATTGGGAACCTGATTACGGATACGAACAGTGTTTCGGTATTTTATTAAAGGGACTTCTGATTTAAAAAACGATTGCTAAATTCCAAACAAAAATTTTAAGGTTTAATTTTAAAATTAAAAATTGATAATGAAATATAAAATCTTTTATATCAATTTAAAAAAAAAGAAATTCTTTTATGTTATCATTACTACTAACGAAAGACAACTTCTTAGAACCGTTTTACGGTACAAACTATTTTTCAACCCCAGACGCTAAAGAGTGTGTTTGTATCTATCTTTGTCATCGTAGTCTAATGCGTTTTTTTTTTCATTTCAAAGCTACTTTCCTTGCTGTGGTTTTTAACTATGTTTGGTTAGTATCGGCCCACAAGAGTATTAGGTGTTTTCCAAAATGATACATGGCACTTATGCCTATGTTTACTCGATAAGTGTCTCACGCTCGCCAACATAATCATTAAATTACTATTAACGCTTTTAAGGTTTATTTTTTCACTGTGTAAAATTTATGGAAATTACCTTCTACCTCCGTGTTTTTCGCAAAAATAACAGCCAAAAAAGAACAACTTTAAAAACAATGATATAACGTCGTGTCACTGGTTTAATTACTAGGCAGATTTTGTAGATTACACATCACTTTAGTAAAAAGGAAGTAATGAATGCCGAAATATGTTTTCGGAAACAAATTATACATATTCTTTGGAAGTAAATCATTTACATATTCAAATGAGACTTCGTTCAAGAAATGCAAAATAACTACACTTAACATAAAAATAAATATAAAATTAAATATTATATAAAGGTTTTACAAAACATGAAATTATTTTTAATGAAACTAGGCTTTTTTGATACTAAGCGTTTTTATAATTTTGTAACTACATAAGCACGACGTTACATAACAATAAAACATCCCAATGTCAATAGAGAAAATGACTGGAATTTATCTAAAAACTGGAACCCCCTCATAAAAGGTATTAAAAACTCATATCAGTAAGACTTCAAGGCACAATAAGCACATTAATAGTTAAATTCTCTAAATCACTATATAATATAAATATATTAACAGTGTTGCTAGGAGAAAACCAGATGAAACTTTGCCTGCTATAAATGTTGTAACAATCTTCGACTGGCAACACAGAAACAAAATTGAACTATATAATTATCTAAAACGAACACAAACATTTCAGTCTACATTAATTCTCTACATGGAGGTGACACTCGCACTGTATCGAAGATAATACGGTTTTAATCCCCTGAAGATACATCTGTGTCCTGAAGATAGGATGAATCAAGTGGTACCTGGTATAAGTGTTTCGAAATGTTTGAACACTTTTTTAAATGACTTAGAAACGTATATTTTAGGCTGTATCAATCTAAACCAATGCCTCATTTTTAACAACAAGCTAATAAAAAATCACAACATATCACATTCTCATGAGTTTTGTCCACCAACTATATACCATGATAAATTCCTTTCCCATACCTTTATCGACCATATTCTATAAAGAACTATGTATTATTATACTTCAAATGCTCGATTTTATAAACTATTGCCTTGTAAATTCAGAAGTAACCTTATAGTGATTCGCAATTTAAAAAAATATATAACACTGGCTTGAAACATGGCAATCTTTTCCTGAGCAAAAATTTTCATGGCGCATACGAACAGGTACATAACTGATTTTCCTTCAGGAATACTATTTTTCTGTTTCGGGTTTTTGCGAGACACCCAATAATAAAAGAGCACATCTCCATTATGACAGTTCGGATATTTATCATTAAGATAAAGGTATCATTTAATTCCTTTATTTAATTAAAAGTAATTTATAAAATGCCCTGATACATTTTTAAATAGACCAATAACTTATGTTACACGTTTCCTGTCAACGACTACATTCAGATATTATATTTGGCAGATTTTACAACTTATAAAAATAATAGCAGCGTTATATTGCTTTCGATATTAATGTAAAGTCAAAACTACTTTATTTTGCTCGTATTGTCAGTGACACGACGGTTATAGAGAGTTGTTCGAGTTTATTACGACATTAAATATTCAGCATTCATATAGTGTGAAGAGCTCTTAGGTTTTATCGTCTTTATTTATGAAAAATTTTAAACGTCCTGACACTAAACTCGCGACGAAACGTAAATTTTAAAAACGTCATTAAGTTTTAGAATCGATAGCACCTTATAAAGTACCCTAAAAAAGTAAAAAATAATATTTTGTCGATATAAGCTATGTATTGAAGCAATGTATGTAAGTTACAAAAATAAATATTTCCACGAAAAAAAAATGAGAGATATAAAATTTCTTGTTGTACGTACCTTGCAATTCATGAACAGCATATAATATCTGTTTCGCGTCTGCCTATAAATCGAAACGAAGTCAAAAAGAGTTAAGGTATTAAAATAAATAAAATTCTTATATACAAATACAAAAAACATACAAAGACGTGCATAGTATAATCTGCCAGTGTCGTGTAGAATGGAGGAGACACGATCCGGGATTAACTTTTGAATGAAATAAAATTAAACAGTCTCGACTGAAGATCTTTTTATTTTTGATAGCTAATATATTTGACATTTAAGCTAATGACATAACAAGTTTTAAGAAAACATTGATTGATGTAGTTAGTAAGCTCATCAAAAAGTTCGGAGTCATATTAAAGCACTCCTCTGACATTGTCCACTGCGTAGCTTGGAATGTGATGACGCCAAAAACAATATAAACGTTTTATATACCTACCACGCATCTTAATTTGTATTGAACGAGTTTGAGTTTGAAGTTTAAATGATCGCTCCCAACCCTTGAACGGGTTGATTATTCGTAGCATTTGAAAAATTAATTTTCATTAAATTTTACTCGGACGTACGAGTGAATTTCTTTATTGGTCTGCACATAAAGCTCAAAAAGCTGTTCTATGTCCAAATTTATACATAAAATTAATATCAACAGACAAATAGTCATTGAAGGGAAACTATGACGACAGCAACAAATCACTATGTCTTAAAATTTATAATTAACTTGTGAAGAATTTATAATGCTAATAAAATACATAATATCAAATTTTTCACCTTCCAACTTGATATAGCACCAATAAATTGAATACTACAACCCCAGTGTTGCCAAATATCTGTATCATGCATGATTAAATGGTAAACTTTTTAGTAGTACAAGCGGTTACTGGCAACACTCCAATACAATGTTGCCAGTAGTTGATGTACAATGACATAGATACATCGTTCTAAGATATTACACTATTTGTTTTAGAAGTTTATTTTTGCAATATATACTTTAACATGTTTATTTTGTTTAGTACTAGGCCAATATCTTGAAGATAAAGTTAAAAAGTTTATAGTGATGTTACATTTAATTTTAATAATACAGGTAACCATATTCGATGTCATAGTCGAGATGGTCTCTAGGTTTTTCCCCGATACCGCTGCGTCTAGTTTTAAAAAATTCCTTCAATTCCGGATAGGCATCCTTTAAAATCCTTGCGTTTTGCTTATTTATTGTACCATTTACTATTATATCTCTGAATGTGGAGTTTCTGACAAACTCCTGATTGACACCTCTTATCTCGGTCAGACGCTTCTGTAAGGCCGCGTCTATCTTTATCAATTCCATTTCGTGGATATCTTTAACAGCTTTTCTTTCCTTTATATATTGTTTCTTCATATCTTTTATGAATTTCTTTAATTGTTTTGTCTTCCTCTTTCTTGCTGTTGTGCCATTTCTGAATGATCTGTTTAGAATCTTTCTTATTTCTCGTATGATTCTTCTTATAGTCCTCTTAATTCTTCTTTTACGTTTCATCCTTTGCCTCAATCTTTTCTTTCTTTCACCTATCCGCTTTCTTCTTTTCCTTTCTTTGGAACCTCTGTCTTTGTTTCTCTTCTCTTCTGAATCCGTTGCTAAACTAGAGTCGGCGAAGGATACATCAAAGCCTCCATACAGATCATAGTTTGTTATTTGTAGAGCGCAACAGATAAACTTGGTACGGCCGCAGAAGTAATCACCGCGGTAGATTCTATATTCAGCCTCACATTCCACGGGCAGCATGCAGGATCCCCACGGCAAGTCGAACTGATTGGGATCTCCACATGGAACACCCCATGGTCCTGAGAATGTTAAATATTATATACAAATAGAACAAATATTTATTTTCAACCCTTTCATGGATCTCCAAAAAACTCATCACTTTTGTAACTGTAGCTAAATAGACGTAAGCTTTATTTTTTACTCGTCCTAATGTGTTTAGTGACAGAATTTCAGTTAATTGATTTATTTATTTAATGAAACAAAACATACAGGCGAAGAAAAAGTCAGGGGGAGTGAGAAGACAATCGGAAGTTTTTAAGAAACAGGCTTGTAACAAAAAAGTAATAGAGTAGCTGAAAAAATATTACGGCAAGCGAAAAATAGTCAGCGTGGGATATGGTTTAAAACAGCTCTGTTAACTCTCCCTCATCAGGTTAGCTTAGCATGATACCGGTCGAAGACCAAGTATTAAGATCACTTTACACATAATTTTGATTAGTTTTGTAACTATATATATGGTGATATGTGCGTTGAAGAAGAAGGTAACAAATGTAGATAATTTTTTTTTATTTCAAAAGCAGCAAACGAGCCGACGGCCTACCTGATGGAAGGTAGTCGCCGTCGCCCTTGGACATCTGCAACATAAGGAATTTTGCAGATTTTCTTGACGAAAGTTGCTTTGCCGACCTTGGTTGTGGGAGAGGGAGTGTAAAGTGTGAATATGAGTGATCTCCACCCTAAATATGAACTTACTTGCAGCTACCATATTGACCATATCTCCTTTGGGCAAAGAATGGTTGATAGCGTCCAACTTTTTATGCAACCAATGCTCCTTCCACTCTTCCTTCCACTTAGGGATTTCCAAACTGGAACTAGAGCTTACTGTATCCGTTGAGACGCTGGAAGTTTTCTTTCTCCTTGTAAGTTTATGTCTCCTTCTGATCATATTTAAGACAGGGTCCCTTCGATATCTTTGTGTATTGGCTGGCTCGAGGACCATCCTAGACATAATTTCATCAAATTGCTTCTCGTATTGCTTCGCCTTTTGAATAACCTCAGCTTTTTTTTGGGCAAGTTCGGCATCGTTCATGTTCGTTTTTTCTTCCTGCCCTTGATTAAGAATTCCATTATCTCTGTATCCATATTGGTCGTAATTGTTGTTACCTGGTTCATATAAAGATTGTATGGCATTGGTGAACGTCCTTATAGTTATAATTATTTGAAATAACAGAATAAAATAACAACTAAACTTCATCATAGAAACATTTTACATTGTAGAATGGTTTGGGGAAATTGATTTTATCATAAAAATATTTATATATAGAATCATAAAATTTTTATTATGTGATAGGTTTTCATAATACCAACTAGAAACTTACATTTTTTTTATATCAATTATTCGGTACATTTATAAAATAAATGAATTTCCTTAAATTTCAGTTTGAACACAAAACCAAAAAGTGAATGAACCTTTTTTTATTAAACTTCTATAGTCGTTTCCAACTATTGGCGCCAACATAAAAACAGCTATTCAAAATCAAATGTCCTCTTCTGATAGACAATGAAAAACTCATGCATAATTCTAAATAGCTTTTCGCGATCCGACCGAAATAACCAGGTGACGTTTTCAGATAGGGACAGGAAAACTAGTTAAAACGCGTGTATAAAATATTACTCTGAATTCAAATTTCGTATAAAACTATACCTCATGCGACCAATCGCAAAATAAACTTTAAACATGATAGTAACTGGCCTTATTCAATGATAGAAAAAAGTGATTTTTTTATATACATTACTTATTACGTAGATTTAAACAAGAGGAAGGACGGTAAAAAAACAGCATAACACTGAGAATGTCGGCTCTAGAAAAAACTTGAAGTTGATTATGTTCTCAATAATCGGTATTATTTGGAAATACTTTTAAGTTAATCCTTTTTGTTCGACCCTTAATGCAATAATTATTTCCACAACAATTTAAATTCAATGCGCTAATTCACATAAAATATATACATACTATTGTACGTATCAAGTTTTTAATCCACCACTTAGAACGTTGGTTGGTTAGTTGTTTTAAATGTGGCCTTCATTCATGCAAAGACATGCACAGTTTATTCTGCCAGTGTCGTGTAGAATGGAGGAGACACGGTGAGGGATTAACTTGTAAATTTGATAAAGTTCGACAGCTGCGACCGGAGTCACAATGAGGTAATTGTATTGGATACAAACGTAGGAGATATGTAAATTCTTTTGTTTTACTTAAACTTAAATTGTTACTTACCATGTCCAAAAATTACACAGTTTAAGGTCATTTAATCTTAAAAACTTTGGAAATACTCATTACAAAGTTTATTACTATTAGTTCAGAAATATAAAGTACTCATAATATTTAACTTTTATCTTTTCCTACAATAATATAAATTTACAACTAAATTAAAAGATATATGGAAAGTAATTAAGTGCAAGCAAATTACCTACTAATTAGCAGTCAGTGAAAGACTTAGATAAACTTTTCAAAAATAATGACGTTCCTAAATTAAATATTCTGCCTCATAATATTTACTTAGGTTTACACTTCAATTTTAATTCAAATACCAGCCCCGCCATAAAAAATAATATATACAAAAAATGCTCATACCATTTCGGTTCGTATTTTATTTCTTTTAAAGAGAATGTTAGGCAAACACTAAAGTGCTCTTCGTCGTCCAAACATTCATTCTTGTCGAAGAACATTAAATAAAATATTCTTAACGTCGCCAAAAAGGTATTACTAATACAGTATTAGGAATAAACATAATACTTATATAATAGTATGATCTTACAAACCTTGATGCTTATTTAAATATAGACGTAACTTAAAAAACTCACTTTATCACCTGACAACTATTAATACCAACAATGCCATGATAATTTTACTTAATCTATTATGACTGGCTGGTGTAGCGGAGAGGAAAAGGGAGTCTGCTTCCTCCTTCCTTCCTCCTGATCTGTTCTGCCGGGGGAAACTGGATAGGCCGGGTTGACGGAGACGGAAGTCTACCCGCCGTTCCCTAACCTAGTTGGTAGAGTTCAGGCGAGAGGGCGTTTGGGGTCACCCTTTCTCCCCACATAGACTTATATCGTAATAGTATTCTCTAGTACTCGGAGCGCCCTTAATTGAGGTTTGGGAAATTCCGCTAGACCGTCACGGTCGAATGCGCAAACGACCACCTGGTGATCTACAAAAGAGATCAGGGTTACTGTTTTGGTTTAGTGGGTAGTTCCGGGCCTATTGTGGGGAGTACAACAGACTACCCACAATCAGTTTGGGTCGAAGAAAAATAATAAATCGCTTCCCAAACGAAAAAAAAATACTGTCTGATGTACATAGTATCATAATAATAAACCTATTACTTTTCCCGTGAACAATAAATAAATGTCAACATTCAAATTAGAAAGCAACCATAAACAAATACAGCCATAGACTCACATCCATTCATCTATAAAAGTAATATGTGTCTCCTCCATTCTACACGACAGTGGCAGAATATACTGTGCACGTCTTTGCACGCATGAAGGCCTATAAAAAAAATTAATATATAATGACATTTGCCATTGATAATTTTAAATCTTTTCGATTACACATTATAGTTTTGTATATAATATAACCAAGCGAGTAAAACATATTTTTATTTAATATGTTCTACTCATGTAAATCTTAAATCCATTATTCATACATCCATAAATCCATCGGTCCTTACATATTTTCGATTTTATATTATTATTGAAACTAGTAGGATTTATATTTATACAGTGCATGGAATATTGATGACATTTTTTATAGCCCCATGATATATTTAAACAGAATTGAGTATACGAATTTTTAACTTAATCTTCTATTGACTATAATTATAGTCTTCAGTAGTTACGGCCTTACTACGCAAAACTACTGGGTAGATCATAATTAAATGTTCTAATTTTAAATTTTTAAATTATTCATTCTAAGACACCTGGCTCTTGTCTAAAGCATATTACGGGTACCTTTATTTAAATACAGTTGTAAAAAACAAAGACTTTTTAAAGTACTGTGTAATCAGTGACGTATTTTTTCTCTTATACAGTTACTAATAACTACAGTTAATATATCAAACAATGGTAATAAAATTAATTCGTATAATGGCAACATCTAGTATATTTGAAAAAAAAATGTCAACGACGGTTTTAACACTTTTCATATCTTATTAAATGGTAATTGCTTGCGACGTTCGTCATCAAAAGTAGATTTTTCTAGAGTTCCACACCTCTATAAAATTAAATTTAAGCCATATACCCCGATCAATAATACTTTAAGAAGAGTAAGCAATCAACCTTCCGAGTAAACGTAAAAAATTTATACGGCAATTGATGGCGCAAAAAACATAATATATTTCGAGCCTCGAGAGAATTAAAATTTATGTGGTACTTCTTGGTGACCTAGAACTATGAGATTTAGCAAGTAATACTGCTATACTACAACCAAAGGTAAAAACTTTAAAATAAAAAGAACAATTTCTGTACTCATAAAAAAAATGTATACTGAAAATAGCATTTGTTAATATTTTTTAATATCAATAGACCCACAGAATGATCTTAGCGTATATGTCGCTTCCTATAATCTGTGGAGTTTATTAGATCCAAAATTAATGTAATCTCATACCTATTTAGGTACACGCACCGACTGAAACACAATATCTCTTTGAAATATCTTCCTGAACACTTATACCTACCCTTTTGTTTCTATTATTAAATCTAAGTACTTTTGCAAGCACTTATTTATATAAAACAAAAATTTTACGAGATCTCAACAATTATTCTGTAACTGTATTGATGTATTCATCACTTCGTTTCTTTAATGTATGTGAAGTCACAATCGCATCTAAGTTCACTCAGCCCCTTAGAGTAAAGGAATGATTGAAACAAATCTAAAGAATTACTTAGTTAAATCCGTATGTGATTTGAATATTTTTTAAAGAACCTTCATATGATTGTCTTTCCTATCTGCAACTCCTTTTGTATATTGTAATAGAATAAATTGAGGCTCTATAACTTTTTTTAAATTAAAATAAACTTATATATTAAAAAAAAAACAATTGTTTATTTCTGTATCCTCTTAATCTAAGTCCAATGTAATATTTTAATTAATGTATTTAATGTATATACTATATACATATATTGCTAACAATAAGTTAAATCTCGGAATACTTTTATATTTTTAAACTTAAGCGTTATTTACATTTATTTATTACTAGCTGTTGCGTCACCGCCCGTGTGTTGTCGCTTGTCGCATAACCATATATATATCAAACTTTAAATTGACCATAACATCTTTTTCCCGTGACCGATTTTGACGAAACAAAGTTTTGAAAATGCTCCTAATTACATGTTATCCAACTGTGAAAACTGCGTTCAAATCCGTTGAAGTTATATTTTGAAGTTATAACGTACCAGACAGACAGACAAAAAGTCCAAAAATTGTTTTTTTGGTTTCTATAACTCTTCTTTAATTTCCTCCTATCAGTTTTTTGGAAAAATATTTAATGTACAGACATTCGATTTTTACTGTCTTATTATATGTATGTATGTATGTATTGATTATATCCTTAAACGGCTCACGGAAACAATATAAAATCCCAGAGGATATTTGTGTTTCGGCGTCCAGACCAGACATATTTCTGTATTACTGTTCTGTAGTATTTTTCTGTAGCTTACCAACTAACTCATTATGAATAGGTTCGAAAAAAAGTATTTACGCGGTAGAAGTGGAAGTGAGAGGTATAACGGCTTAATCTCTCTAGAACCTATTTAAAGACTTGGGCCTATCCAAAACTAACACCGATTCATTCCTAGAACGTACTTTGAAGGCAGCTCTAGTAGGTTCTTTTCAAATTTGGTTAGGTAGAGAGAGGAGCTTGGACGGTGGAGCTGAGCGTTTAAAGCGCGTTAGATAGGGGCCCCTTAAACCTACATCTGGGTCACAAGTCCCAGGCACTTTTGAAGCTCCTCTCCCTGCAACGCAATGGACCCAGCACTCGCATGGTGAATCCATTAAATGCTGACAAGTTTTCGTCGTCTCATTATTAATAGGGAATTCTTATAATAGCATATTATCTGTATATTAATTATAATAGTGCAAATTAATATTAATAATATTTCTCTGTAGTAATTTAAATGTCTAAGTCCTTTACAATTGATTTATAATTAGAACCATAACATATTCTACATGATGTCCAATCCTGTTTTATATATCCTAAACTCTGAGGGAAAACTAGCGCCTTATATGATTTGTAACTTACTATTGCCTGGATGTTTTAAAATAATGTTATAAATAGGATGTAAGTACTTGACTGGGGATTCTTTTACAAGTTGTGGAGCAGTATATGTTGAAATTGAAGTACTGTGTCAACTTATTTCTGCCACCCCTTATGTATTAGTGATGAGGTTAAAAAAAGGTAGGTTTTTTTTATGAAAATGTGTAATTGTGAAATGCATTAAATTTTAAAAACTACATTAATGTATAACTTCTACGACAGATTCTGGTTTCTCCGACCACACTCTGTGATCTTTATTCTCATCAGCCGGATAACTCTTTCTCATACCACAGATGTCACATGTCCATACTATATATTTTGATTTATTTTTCCTTTTTATTTTAATCTTCGCCGTCTCACCATCTATGAGAATACACCGGCACTTCTTACATATCTGCCGCTTCATGTCCGGATGTCTAAAGCACAAAAATAATTGTATTAATATCAGTTCTCTTCAAATGAAAAATCAATATTCACATCCCAAATTGATGTATTACATTTTAAGAACCATTTTCTTCGCCACATTAATTACAAGATTTCCGTAATATGCAGACAATACTGGATATTTTGGCGCTATTTGTTTGCTTATCTGAGAAGAAAAATAAAGAGGTTGAAAAAATTATTTTGTATTAAATTTTATTATAAATAAACAATCCTACTTGATATAAAAAGTTCATCCTTTGAAAGGAATCGTTTCCATGTACTTTCCTCATGACTTAAAATTAAAATCTATTTATGTCAGATCTATCGTTTAATATTTTTATTCCATATTAATGTTATAATCACTTTCAATCAATATAGGTAAATAAGGTAAATATTATTGTAATGTCAATTTCATTTTTGACATAGATAATAAAAATGTTAGAATACAGATAATAATTATATATGAAGCTTGATGGATTATGAATTTCTCTCCATTCATACGTTTAGTTGAAGTAATTTAAAAAAATCTATTTAAATATACAGTATATCAAGATATATATATTTCCTGAATATCTATATTAAGCTATGTAATTTAAATAAATAGTGCACTTACTATTAGACGCTTAATATGCACTTTTATAAAATTCAAAACTCACAAAAACTTTCGAACTGTTTATTATAGCTTATGGAGTAACAGCTTCTTCGCCTTCTTCTGTGTCACAACTTTGTTCTTCATCGGTTTGAATGTATATTCTGACCATAATTTTACTCTATATTCCGAATTTTAGCAACAAAATGGCATTGACATTTATTCTGACATACAATTTCAAATCTTATTCAAAAACCAAATTCCCATTTTGTGAATTAGAAATGTTTTATCAACTTGTAACGGTGAAGCCCAATCCATAAATTTGTAAACAATAAACCGCTTTATGTAAAAAAATAGTAAAGTTAGATTTTCTTAATTATTTTGTTTTTTTCCTATTCTCTTCAATATACAATACAATGTTAAGAAAGAATCGCATATTTTTATCGAAAATGAGATGTAGGAGTCGATATTATTATAGACTTCTATCTTCTCAAGCTCCTATTGGTGAAGTTGATATACCTTTTTCTAACGGGTAAGTTTTAAAAATGCAGGTAACTTTAGGTTATATTGTTATGCCTACACTTTAAACCAAAAACGAAATGAATGAATTATTAAATAAATAAATATTTTAAAAGCATCGGAACATCAAATGCTTAATTAGTATGTAGAAATTATTATAAACAACTATTGTTATCAGGATTTCATTAAAGTTATCTACTGGTAAATACGCAAGATTTGCGGATGGTGCTTGTGTAGCAACAATAGGGAACACGAGTGTACTATCAACAGTTGTTTCTAAAGCGAAACAAAGCGCTTCCAATTTTCTACCTTTAGTTGTAGACTACAGACAAAAAGCTGCTGCCGCCGGAAGAATACCAACCAACTTTTTAAGAAAAGAATTGGGTAAGCACTATTATAACTAACAAAATGTCACATTATGTGACAAAATAATATTCATTTGGTAAATTGTAATTATAAAAATGCCATAGAGTTTTTTTTTTGTTAATTTCGTTCTTGTCAGATAGGCCAAAAAAGAAACCCATACAGCCGTAAAATACCATAGAGGTGCATTATATAATATCACAGATATAGATATTTTGATATAAACAAGGTTATATATATTTTTATATAACTTCATTTAAAGGCTGAAACTCATTTAAATTTAGATTTTCACCTTCATTTTCACATCTTCTTAAATCTACAAAATTGCTAGCTATTATTACTATAGGCATGAAGTATTCCAAATATAAACATATGAATGCCATCTACACATTAAACATATCATTACAGGACCAACGGAAAGAGAAATCCTTACATCACGTCTAATCGACAGATCACTACGACCATTGTTTCCATCGAATTATAATTTCGACACGCAAATAGTATGTAATATGTTAGCAGTGGACGGGACGAACCCTCCGGAGACGGTCGCCATTAATGCTGCTAGCGCTGCACTTGCTTTATCCGACGTTCCTTGGAACGGACCTGTAGGGGCTGTCAGGTTTGTCAACATATAAAACTCCATATAAGAAATTTAGTAGCTTAGGTAATAAAAATATGGGAATATTAATTAATATTTATAATTTAGATATTTTCATTCAGAATTATTTAAAAAAATGGATTTATTTCATATAGATTGGGCCTAATTGACAATGAGCTGATTATAAATCCAACGAGAAGAGATCTTGAGAGGTCAATACTTAACCTGGTTGTGGCGGCCACTGCTGGTAATTTGGTGGTCATGATGGAGGGGAGCGCCAAGGTCATTCTCCAACAAGACCTCTTAAAGGCTATCAAACTAGGTATGAATGTAAGTGTTTGAATTTATTCTACATTTGAATTTTTCTTCAAAGAGGTCTTATATTTAACAAATCTTACAAATGACCTAACAAACTACAACATTGATCTTCTAAAAATTAAAAAAAAAAATTAATCATTCTGCCTTCAAAACACATTTCAGTCTAATTTGATAATTTGGAAATAATAATGATAATTCCAAGACAGTGATATAGGTTCGACCATAAAATATTTCAATAAACGGCTGAATATTTCAAACATATGTGTATAACAGGAAGCTAACCTAAGACATAGTTTATTCTATCATAAATTAAATTCCAAAAATAAAACTCAAGTATTGCAACAAAGCTCTTTTCCCATTAAATTATAAGATCACATCACATCACATCAGGTCGGTTGATTTATTTGATCGCCTCAAGGGAAATTCTGTGTTTAGCTGTAATAACTAGATAATCTAACATCTTGGGTGTACATTAATATAAAAAATCTTCTATGTTACAAAGAATTAATTTTTTTATTCCTAGGTGCTAAGGAAGCTCAGAATGTTGTACGTGGTATAGAAAAATTACAGAAAAGTCACGGGAAAATGAAAAGGGAATATGAAATGCCAGCCGTCCTCGACCCGAGTGTTGTGGACTCCATCAAGACATTGTCTTCTATGAAGATCAGAGAAATACTCAGGTGAGAGGCTTATGTTTATGAATTGACCAGTATAAATTGATCTGTGTAAATATAACAGAGGTTTCTTCCTCTGGGGTCAACACTCGTAATAGTAAATTCTTCAAAAAATTGCAATGAAAGTGGCTTCAAAAAAAATTTGCGATTCTTCTTGCGATTCTTACTGTATAATTTTAATAAACAATGATTTTTATATGCATTTAGTGATGTTAGTAACATATCTAAAATGCGGGCACAGTCGCGGGTATGGGCTAGTCATAAAAAATTAATACATTCCACAAGATGTTTAGCCAATTATATGATATATACAAAATATTTAAATTATAATCAATTAAATAGGGATAAAAATATATTTTACAAGATAAAATATCTTAACCTTTGAAGTCAATATCTCGTTGCCTACAAACACCTAAAAATGATACCAATCACAAAAGATATCATAACATTAACCGACCTCTGAGAAAGGAGGTTCTGTATTTAACGAATATGTATGTATGTATGTTCCCATTAGCTAAGTACCACTTCAAATATCTCTGATAAATAAGATACCTACTTAATAACTATTTGAAACTTCATTTATTATAATTTAATTATATTTGTAACATCTCTGACTTGAAATACTTCTCACACTTACTGCTCAATACAATTAAATATAGATAATCATCAGTTTCCTCTAAAATATATATATTAAGGAATCTCGTTAGTATTTTAAAGAGAAAATAACAATATGACATTTGACAATGAGATTTTAATTAAAATGAACAATAATAAAAAATAAGTTAAGGAATAAAATAGTGAACTGCAAACACCAGTACAGATAAACTACTTACAGAGTAATATCCTTTAAATAGCACTGGAACTAGCTGCTAACACAATATTAACGCTTGAAATCCTTGGGCCAGGTCACCTCGACGACCGACAGCCGAAAAGTGATTGGGCGTCTCTTTCGCACACTGCTTATATATTGATTTTTTTTCAGAAGTACCTCACCATACTTATAATATTTTTCTGCCACAGTGATTACAGTCATGACAAGACCAGTCGCGACCTGGCCATATCGGATCTGCGGCAGACGGTCCTCAACCAGCTGAGAGACACGGACGTCGACGTGACCCTACTACAGGACGGCTTTAACAACCACCTCAAGGAAATCTTCAGGGATATGATATTCGAGAACGACGTGAGATGCGACGGTAGGGGACTGGACGAGCTCAGGAAGATATCCTGTGAGGTGGGTGCGATGATGTATGGGAAAATAAAATTATTAAATTTTATATAACAAGTACTTACTGGTGAAGTCTTCTCCTAGTTAGTACTTAATAATACATAGTATTCAAAATATATACAATCTTTATTATATAGTCAATAACTCTTTGTAAGAAAAAGTCAGAATTTGCTTGATAAAATTAATATATATATTATCTGTAGGTAGGTTTGTACGAGCCTCTCCACGGCAGTGCTCTGTTCCAACGAGGTCAGACCCAAGTCCTGTGCACCGTGGCCTTCGACTCGCCGGAGAGCGCGCTCAAAATGGACCCTCTCACTATGATCACAAGGTTCAATTTGTTCATTGGATTCATTCAAACTTAATATAAAGACAAAAACTAAGGCTTAGAACACACGTAGAATGAGTTCTTTAATACATTTGAGGTTCAAATATTTTAGCTAACTTTAGCTTGTAATCATAAAACATATGATTAATAATTTTTCCTCCAGCGGTGTAAAGGAGAAGAACTTCTTCCTCCACTACGAGTTCCCGTCCTACGCAACGGGCGAGGTTGGGCGCGGGAGCGGGGGCGGGGGCGGGCGGCGGGAGGCCGGACACGCTGCGCTCGCTGAGAGGGGGCTCCTGCCGGTCGTGCCACAACACCAGTGTACCGTGAGACTCACCGCTGAGGTGCTCGAGAGTAACGGTGAGCTCAATTAAATACAGAGTCACCTTAAAATCGGGTGTAGTACAAGTTTTTTTTTTCATGAAAGGCGTTACGAACAGAGGTAATTAATAAAGTACCCACATTAATTAAGACAAGATTCCAGATTATTTATCTTAAGATTTATTTATCCTAAACATCCCGTGTATGTCAACTCATACACACATATCATAGTATAATATGAACAAATCTCTGTCCAGGTTCAAGTTCCATGGCGTCCGTGTGCGGAGGTTCCCTGGCGCTCCTGGACGCGGGCCTGGCGCTCTCCGGGGCCGCCTCGGGCGTCGCCGTGGGCCTGGTCACACGATACAAGGACGGGAAGATAGAGGACTACAGGATACTCACAGATTTGTTAGTGAGTGATGTTCAGTGTGGAGCTCATGATATAAAGAGATCTAAGTCTTCGGCGACTGTTGAATCAAACTAATAGTTTCGGATTACTATACGTTATTTAATGTTTTCTCGTCTCGTCCGCCCGTGATCACGGTCGCTGCAAAGTAACCGGAACGTCGGGAGTATGTAGTTTTTAAAATAATAAAATACGCATAGTACATCCGAAGACATTAGTATCATTTTTTTTAGGGTAGTACTCATTTACCATAACTCACAATATGAACACAAGTAAGACTTATAAAATTTTTATATACAGAACCGGCCTTAAAATACACAACAATTATTAATAATGACTAATTTAAGATATAAACATTACATTATCTTTTCTGTCAACTGGCAGTCTTCTACTGTATTTGAGGATCACACCACAGGTATTCCTTTGGAAAATTTATATGAGACGAAAAAAAACTATGAACCAGCCAGAAGTGTTCACGATATCATTAGTTGTTCGTTTCAATTTGGTTGAGTAGAGGGAGGAGCTTGGACGGTGGAGGAGAGCGTTTAACAAGCCTTAGATAGAGCCCCTAAACCTACACCTGGGTCGCAAGTCCCAAGTAATTTAGAAGCTCCTCTCCCTGCAACGCTATGGACCCAGCATCCGCACGGCGAATCCGTTGAATGCTGAGAAGTTTCGTCTCTTATGTCTATACATCCTCAGGGTATAGAGGACTACATGGGTGACATGGACTTCAAGATAGCCGGCACCAAGAAGGGTGTGACGGCTCTCCAGGCGGATGTTAAGATCCCTGGCCTTCCGCTGAAGGTTGTCATGGAGGCGGTGCAGAGAGCCAGCGACGCTAAGGCCAAGATCATTGATATTATGAATGCTTGTATAGACAAGCCGAGGTGGGTGTGTGTGTCTTTGTGTGTGTGGGTCCGCGTGTGTGTGCGTCCCATTCTAGAATAAGTCAGTATTTTTGTAATTGTGTGTGTGTGAATGTTTAATGTCATAAAATAAAACGATCTGTTAGCACGGGGTCAAACAGCGAATGAGTTTTATTTGACATAAAAAGAACGTTACTTTTATACGTATAGTTGCCGTAGTAGCCACAAGAGGGCGGTAGTGTGTCTATAAAAATCAATACTGGAAACTATAATCAATTCAATATTAACTTAAATAATGTAAGAACTAACCACGTTCCAGAGACGGTCGCAAAGAGAACATGCCGGTCATAGAGGAGATGGAGGTGGAGGTACACAAGAGAGCGAAGCTGCTGGGAGTGGGCGGAGCCAACGTTAAGAGACTGTATCTAGAGACGGGGGTTCAGGTAGATAGGAATGTAGATAGATAGATAGTATAAGTAGATAGTAGATAGGAAGCTAGATAGGAATTTAAATTAAATGCATGGAAATCAACGAAAATGTAGTTGACTTTCGCTTAGAATGCAATTATTTGAGTGAAGAAGAATAAATATTTTCAGTACTAAGCGGAGTCATTATATACAGTAATGACTTTGTCCATCGAACCGTGTTCTTAGTGCATGTTTCTCTCTACCAGATCTTTGTTAGAAGATCTACAAAATTATCAAACTGACAATTCATATTACATAACATTGATTTGATGTCTCATATATATATGAGCTATACATATTATATTATATATATTATGTTACTATAACCGTAAGTTCCCACATTAAGATCACATATTCAATCAGTTTGTTGCTCGCATTAACTTCTTCTTTATATCCGTCAGATAACTCCGATCGACGAAACGCATTACCGAGTGTTCGCACCTTCCCCGGCCGCGCTGGAGGACGCTCGCTCCAGACTCGCCGCCATACTGAACGCCACCAGGACACCGGAAATGGAGTTTGGGGCGATATATACGGCCAAGGTACGGGCATATATAATATATATATAAGCCTGCCTTATATAGTAAGGGAGATATTATGGAAGTGTTCTGTTTTTTTATATCGAACATATTTTTTTCCAAGCACACCAATATCATTCGTATTAATTTTAAATATTAATTTATTTATTTCTATGATGCACCGACAATCTTCTGGATGGATGTGGACAGCTTATAGTATATTGTGTGCCGACATTATAAGCATGTTTTTTTTCCAGGTGGTTGAAGTGAAGGATATCGGGGTGTTGGTGACGCTGTACCCGGACATGTCCCCGGCGCTGGTCCACAACACCCAGCTAGACCACCGGAAGGTCAGATGATCATAACATATATACTGATCCATGCTGGGAGCTTCCACACAAAACATTCAATTACAGGATATGACGTTACATTCAAGTCTGTATATATAAGCTATGTTGCAGTATCTTATAAATTAACTTAAGTCAGTCTTTTCCAAAACGGCGATAACGCCCCCTTGGGGGCGCTGCAGGCATAGGGGGGCGGTAAGAGACCCAGAAAAAAATAGGGGGGGGGGTGATTTGTAATTTGATTTAGCTAGGCTAAGTTATACTGGTTTTTCAGTCGGAGAAATAAAGCGTAAAAAATTATTTATTCTCAAAGTGGACAGTAAACGAAATAAGCTAGGTAACCTCTGGCTTAACAGCTCATTCATCTTTGCATTGTCTAACCGGTAACGGTTTCATGTTTGAAGTTTTTATGTCGCCTCTATAACTTGGCCTGTATTTCAATATATCGTCTGCATCATAAGTAAGAATTAATTTAATTAAAATTATTTTATTAGTGTTTTTGATTCGTTTAAAACCAAGAACTGATCCTTTGACCGATATAACTATTGGTGAACATTACAGATAATGCACCCATCAGCGCTCGGCCTGACCGTGGGCTCGGAGATACAAGTCAAATACTTTGGTCGTGATCCCGTTTCCGGTCAAATGAGGCTCTCGAGGAAGGTTCTGACGTCACCTCCGCCGGGCATAGTCAGGAACCACGACAAGAGCTAGATTATATTAGATAAATCACTTGACTGTTTCCCTTTACTTTGTAAGAATTTGATGTATAATCTGTACCAACTGCTTTTTAAGGGTCATTATTTGATTGTTCGTTGTGAAGCCATTTCCTATGATACAAATGTAACGGAAAAGCTTCTCGGTAATGTCTATTGTAGATAGATTTTTTTTCAATTTATGTACATAAATCTGAATAAATGAAAAAGAGAATTAATTAATTTTTTATTGTCCTATGATGTGAGATCAAACAAATGCATGTGTGTACAATAATTTTATAAGTTTAAATAACATTAGGGATTAAGGATTCGAAGCAATAAAATTATATTTAATTTTCATCATTTTATTGAAAGAAATAATCTGTACAATCTAAGAAAAATATTTATCACAAAAGGACGTTTCGTCGAAGGCACTGACAGTACTCCGCGGGTTACATACACGTACATTCATTATTAACAATTATTATACAGTCGCCGGGAGCGCGCCGCCGCGCTCCTGACTCAAAGTGATTGTCCAAAAATAAAGGAATCAACAACAGTTCTAAGGCCGCCCGCGCACGGGACTGCGACTAGCGGAAATAATGTTAAACAACGACACAGTCACGTGTGCGAGCGGCCTTAGCATTAAATACATTAATTATAATTACAAAAAAAAATAAACGTCAAATTCCACTTCAATACTTGCAGTCTTTGTTTCCGTTGTGACTACCAGCAGCGTATACTATCATAACTATTTACAGACATATTCGATAAACTTATAGAGTTAATATAAATAATTCGAATAGGAATACTCCGCGCAGGGAGGCCTCGCATACAGTGGCAACAGAAACTTACACTAGTTGATCGCCGCGGCTGAGAGACACAGATGCGGGCGTCTTAACGAGCGACGCGGGACGAACAGCAGAAACATATTCGACATCTGACAGTCGGAAACTTAACCGGACGGTCAGGAACACAACGCGGATAACTCGGATCACACGGTTACGTTTGTAACGAAAACTGTATAAAAAAAAACATCTGTCAATACAAAGTCTTACTGAGATCATTACGACTAAAGCTGCCATCTATTGCCACCATATTTGTTTCATTAATCTGTGTCGCTTCCCACAGACTATATGAGTCACATAGACACTAAGGCCGTGCTGCACGAGGCGGTGAAGCGTAAAGGTAAATAAAATTTGCTTTATTATGCATTATAATATAAATGGCATCGGCTCCAAGTGCACTTGAAACTAACTAACAATATGCGGAGGCTACGCGATGGCAAGAAATATATGTTAATATATAGCCTCAGAATGACACCCGGACCGCGCGCTCGGTGATACGAAGAATATGAGAAAATACTATTGTTATTATAAAAAATCATTCGAGCGAACCCGCGGTCCCGCGTCTAGCTTGTCATATTTTGCAAATCGTTTTTTTTTTCGCTTTCCAATTTCCTCGACGCCTGAAGACTAAATAAACCTCTGAACGAGCTAACATCGGTATAAATATGATTAAATAATTGTCATTCTCTTACATTTAAGGCACATCCGTATAAATAGGACCTTTATTTCATAGGAATCGCTTGCGGGATCCTCGCTGTGTATAAATCGATTAAAATTTATATAAAAATAATATCTGCGAGACTTGGCTAGTTCTGGTCTAGCTATCGATGTCAAACGCTCCCCCCCCCCTCCACATCCTCCCCCCTCTCCGGCCCGTGTCGCCCTCTACTGGCTGAGTCCGAACAGTTTGAGCGCGTTGAAGGCCGTAGCGAGGGCCACGTCCTCGGGACTCTGCCCCAGGAAGCCAGCCACCAGCTCCACCACGGCCGGCAGAGCGCACGGCTCGTTACGTTGGAAGGTACAGTAGCGGTTCACGAAGTTCATTGACCTGCCAATATTAAAATTCGTCACAAACATATAGGACACACTCTCAAGGACTGCCCGTTTCAAACTAAACATTTTCGTGTTAGAGATAATTAGTAGCAATCAATGAAGGTCAGTCAGGTTATACCTGGTCATGGTGTTGCTGATGTATGATTAACGGAATTCTTCCATCAGGTGCCTGTTCTTGTTCTATAATATATTTTTTATTAACACGTATAATTATCACTGGAATCTGAATTGAGGCAAAATTTCAGTCTGAACGTACAACACTATTTCAGATAGTGTTTTAAAAACTATTCTTACATAGATTAGCTATGTTTGAATGTCTTGACTTTTATATGGAAAAATTTAGGATGATGTTACACAATGTTAGTGCGTGATAAAGGGGATCGAGGAATCGAGATAAACCGAGGCAAGTCGCTTTGATAAATATCAATGGATACATATATCTGCGTATATTAATTGTCACTGGTCATGTCATCACAGAGTGTGATTCGTAGTATTTGGTAAGGTCTTATCTATTTAAGAGCATTATCGCTGTCTGTTCGTTCTCAGGAGAACTCAAGGCAACTTTGAAACGTTAATCTCTGTATTTTCTACTCCTATATACCATCAGATATTTTTTTGGTTCTTAATATTTTTAAGCCTACATATTTAACAACGATTCTCGTATTTTTTTTAAATTTATTTAGTATATTTATTGTCTGTTATTAAAACCATTAAAAAACAAATACAAGTACATGTCTTGTGTGTCTTATGCTGTGTTATGTGTTGAGAATTTTTTTTTTTATTTAGACATTAGTTAAGTGTTCTTTATTTAAGAAATATATATATATATATATATATATATATCATTGCTTTATAGAACATCTGAGCTGGGAAGACATTTATAATGTTCCAGGACACTACTTCCTTGTGCTTCCTTTGTAATACATATCCTCACCTCTCAGTCAGCGAGTCCTTGACGTGTAGCGGCAGTTTGGAAGCTCTCATATTAGGATACATGAACGGCGAGTCAGTCTCAACCAGTAGCTTGTCCAGCGGCAGTATCCCCTCCGAGAGCAGTCTTCGGATGCCACCGTCGGATTTATCCTTACATATGTACCCGGTTATACCCAGGTAGTAACCCTTTTCGATGTATTTCAGACCCTGCTCCACGGAACCCGTGAACGAATGTATCACGACCGGTGGGAGGCGATTGCCGAATTCATCGAGGATTTTGATGAGATCCTCCTGCGCCTCCTTCTCGTGGACGAACAGCGGCTTGCGGAGATCGCAGGCCATTTCCACCTGGAAACAATAGCTCTTTGTCATTACCAATCGGCTGCATCTTTATAGCTGGACTTGTATAAAATTAGAGACGTAACACTTATCTCATGATTGGTTATATAACGTCTAAACGAGCAAAAAACTATTACGAATGAAATAACTTATGTATTGTTTGAGGTACAATTACAGATTTGTTTTTAATGTTCAGCGTAACTTCCGCTAACGTCCTACAAAATGGCTGAACTCAACTGTTGCCATTACAAAATAACAATGGTTCGTTACTATAATTAATTGTAATCAGTAATTAGTACGGCACAGATGGCGCCACTTGTGATATATAATGTGAATTTAAAGTATTTTAAGAGAGTACTTCTAGCACAATAATGTTTTATGTAAGATCATTTTCCTCTCGTAGTTTTCGTTATAAGCTGTGAAGATCTGGTTATCGTCGGGGAGCGCTAAACAGACGGCCACTTGAGATATCTAAATATAGACCGTAACGTGTCATTGAACGTGTAGCGGACGGACAAACATATTTAGGATACGAGCATATCACACGAGAATACGGTAGTTGTCAGTTTTGTTGGATCTACTTCGAAATTATTTATGTTATGTCAATAGTTTATAAACATAATTTATTTTAATAAATCCTTTTGTCTCTTAAATATTTCGATAATTTCACATACATAATTTATTATAATATTGACAGGAAAATTCTTCATTAACCAGAATGTTTTCATATTTTTGTTATGTTTTAAAACAATTCTGTTTCATAAATATTTTTGTATTCATTTGTTTCGCTTTGTTTTCCTTCCCGGAGCTACCTTACATCCCACAAGCAAATACTTAGCAGTTCCAACTGCCTTCTCACAGATACAGCGAGTTTTTTCGGCACCTTTACCCCATCTTACTAAATTACTCTGACCCGGGAGAGTCATTTGGAACGCATTGAGATAAAACTTTAGCAATGCTGGCGACAAATCATGAATTAAAGCGCGCCATTTTAATGCTAATGGAATGCAAAAATCTCACGCGTGTAGTATTTAATAAAATAAACTTAAAGGATGAGAGTATTTAGAGCGTGTTAAAATCTCGTTGGTCCAGAACGAGATATGATCTCACCAGATGATATCAGTGATAAGAATGTGATCTTGTTTGTAACATAGACACACTTAATACCCATGTATGTGTGTGCGTGTAAGGAATTCACAAGGCTAGCCCACTTTGAAGTCAGAAGTCAGTCACAGTGGGTTTCCACGTTATTGAAACCCAAAATATTATGTTACATGTGAATGATAAACTTATAATGTGTGTTTGTAACACCGTTACAGAAAAACTACGTAACTATGTCTATGTGACTAGCACACGTTTCTAATATCGAGGTGCGAGTTTACATTCATTAACTCAATACTGACAGTTTTTATGTTGAAAATGGAAGAATTGTAGTAAGATTACAGTTTAAAAATTGACACAATTCGTGAGGAAAGAAATAGTTCGCAAGCATTTTGTAACGTTGAAGTTGAATAGTCAAAATAGGGCTTATTTGCCTTTAAGATACGGGTTATATTATTAGCATTAAAAAATTATAGATATAATCTAAAGATTAACACGATGTTGGCTCTTCAACAAAAAGCTATGCGTTACGTCTCGTTTAAAAAAACTTTTGACAGCATACGTGCAGTTTAAGTATTTAAACTACAACTAAAAAGTATGTAAGGAATAGGTTAGTTTTTGTTTAATATGGCGTCCTATTACTGTCATATATGCGAAAGTTTGTCAGGATGTATGTATGTATGTTTGTTACTCTTTCACGCAAAAACTACTAAACGTATTTTGGTGATACTTTACAGTTATGTAGTTTAGACATCAGAATATGACATAGACTATTATTTATCTCGAAATTCTGTTTAGACCTCTGGATCACGGCATAACAATAGCAATGTGTATGAAGTAACGTCACGAAGACTACAGAGTCTGTCGGTTCGTTTACGATATATATAGTATTAACACACTGTAAAAATATCTCCGAGCCATATCCCGAGACCCACGCGGACGAAGTCGCAAGCAAGGACTAGTGCAAATATAATATCACAGTGATTGTTCATTAGAAACTTGAATATAAACGCGTTCTCTGAAGCATGCTGAGTGTGCTAGTGAAAGCATGTCGTTAAATAACTTACAATTATGCAACGCTATCGTTACATCTGCTGTTAGCTGCTGATTTTATACAGATGGCGTCGCGACGTCGTTTAGGTTCAGATACTCTGATGCATTACTAAACTTTCCTCCACACCCATCCAAACGTCTCCAATCACGCCCTGTCCCCTTACAAGCATAAGCCACCACAAATCCAACACCCAAACGTACCATTAATGGACCACAATGCGTAAATTACGACCCGTCATAATTACTTTTAACCAGCACAGAATATTTTTCAATAGAAATCTCCTTATATAATAATAACAACTAAAATATTCTTTGTCACAAACCATGCTGACTGACAGTAATCAGAATGACTCGCATTAAGTAATCAATTAATATATATTTAAATAAATAAACAAATAATGTTATTATGTATGAGGAAATGTCTTATATATATTTGTGTTATGTACAAGATATGTGACATTCAAACACGCAATTTTTTTTATCATAATGATGTAACAAAGGTACAGACTAACAGATTCATAGTGCCGGCCACATCGGCTCGCTGCACGTCATTCAAAAGCAATCTTTATCGAGATAAAAAG